>NW_005231868.1:0-230 GCF_000412655.1 Myotis brandtii
AATTCAGAAACGGGGGAGAGGGGTTGAGGCAGGGGGTGGTTCGTGCCTGGCCTGAGAGGGTCTCCTGCACCCTGATCTGGGCACTGGCCGTTCTCCCCATTGGTGGGGGCCTGGCTGTGCTGTTATTCAGTGTTTGAGCAGCCCCCCTCCCTCTGTCCTGCATTTGACTTTTCAGGGATGTATATCTTGCTTCCCCAGTTAAATGCCCAGCCACCCTCCAGGCTCCGGCT
>NW_005231869.1:0-230 GCF_000412655.1 Myotis brandtii
CCCCAGCCTAGCCTGTGCCCTGTCACTATGCGGGAGCACCGCGATCCATTGCCCCAAAGAGGTAGGCCTCTGTGAGGCTCACATCCCTGGGCCCAGAACCACGGGTGGGAACACGAGCCTTATGTCCCCGGGGCCAGTGCCAGGGGTGGGGACATGAGCCTCATGTCCCCAGGGCCGGTGCTGCGAGCCTCACGTCTTCAGGGCCAGAACCAGGGGCAGGGACGTGAGCC
>NW_005231870.1:0-230 GCF_000412655.1 Myotis brandtii
GCATATTACGCTTTTATTATTATAGATAGATATGTCTAACCCCATGGACACAGTCAATAGTGTGGTGAAGGTCTGAGGAGTGGAGCAGGAGTGGGTTTGATGGGGTCAATGTGGGGGTGGGGGACAGGGAAATCTGTAATACTTTCAACAATAAAGAAAAATTTAAAATAAAATTTAAAAAAGAAATTAGTACTTTGATCAACCAGATTGGCAGACAATAAATGTGTAAA
>NW_005231871.1:0-230 GCF_000412655.1 Myotis brandtii
AAAAGGTAGAATATAGAATTCTATCTCAATCATTCAGAAAGTAGGAAAGAGACACAGAAACATACAAAAATAATGGTTAGCAATAATATAGATGTATAAGTCCACATATATCAGGGATCATAATGAAAGTACCAAATAAAGCATAACTATTTAAAGGTGAGAAATATCTGAGAAAATTACAAAAAGCTGTGTTTTTACAAGAGATATAAAACAAAGTTGCATGGGGTGGG
>NW_005231872.1:0-230 GCF_000412655.1 Myotis brandtii
ACTGGTGGATAAAATAGAATCAGAGGCATGGAAACATAGAACTGACTGTCAATCTCAAAGGGAAGGGGAAGGGTGGCCTGAAAGAGATTACCCATGGTCATAAACAATAGGGTGATGAAAACCTGGGGTGGGGGTGGGGTGGGGGACCATGTGGAAGGGGGCAATGGGGTAAAAAATGGGTGATATCTGTAATACTCTCAACAATAAAGGCTTAAAAAAATAAAGGAAAT
>NW_005231873.1:0-230 GCF_000412655.1 Myotis brandtii
GGTGGGGGGCGCACCTTGAGGTCCCCCGTCAAGCCCTACCGGGTGGACGGTGCACTTTGAGGTCCCCTGTCAAGTCCTGTTGGGTGGGAGGCACAGCCTCAGGTCCCCTGGCCCGGTGCTGGGGTGGGGGGGTGCATCCTGAAGTCCTCTGTCAAGCCCTGCTGGGCAGGGATGAGTCCTGAGGTCCCCTGTCAAGCCCCTCTGGGCAGGGGGCATGGCCTGAGGTCCCC
>NW_005231874.1:0-230 GCF_000412655.1 Myotis brandtii
AGTAAGTCCACTCTGACATCTCAACTCTTGGCAATTCTGAGGTTTCCCAAATTTCTTTGTGCAAAAAAAAAAAAAAAAATACTGGCAGAGATGAACACAGAGCCCTGTAAAAATTGTGCAGGGTATTAATGTATCCTAATTCCTGTAATAACATTTTCTGTGTTGAGTTTCATGCTTCCCTCACAGTAGGATGTTGACTGAGTTAGGATATTGTGAATTGGGCTGCTAAT
>NW_005231875.1:0-230 GCF_000412655.1 Myotis brandtii
TGAGAAGTCAGTACTCCACAGGGTCATAGGAAAGGGCCGGCGAAATGCATAAAATGAAAGCCAAAGGCCACCATTTATTGAGCTTTAAGCACAGCACCGCCCTTCACCCTGGTGATGCAGGGCATAGGGCTCATCTGACAGATGAAATGTGCCCAGGGGCTCTGGGCTGGACTCTGAACCACATCTCTACAAGCCAAAGGCCCCGTGCCAGCCACACGCAGACCACCGTG
>NW_005231876.1:0-230 GCF_000412655.1 Myotis brandtii
CTGTTTCATCTCTAATGAAACACTGTTTAAAGAGTATGATGGTGAATTTTATGTGTCAACTTGGCTGGTCTATGGTGCCCATTTGTTTAGTCAAACTCTAGTCTAGATGTTGCTCTGAAGGTATTTTAAAGATGTGATTAACATTTACAACTGGTTGGCTTTAAGTAAAGGAGTTCAGCCTGGATAATGTGGGTGGGCCACATCCAATCAATTGAAGGCCATAAGAACAA
>NW_005231877.1:0-230 GCF_000412655.1 Myotis brandtii
TCCAGGAATAACATCCGGAACTGCATATCACAGAGCTGTCTGGTAAGTCACACTGCCTCTGGCCCAATTTGGAAATTGCTGCCATCCCCACTGATCCCAGAGTACGCTGCCCTTGCTCGTGGCCACACCAGCAAAATGGATCTCTATGCCTTCACTTGTCTCCTCACATAATTCCACCTCTCTTTAGCTTTTTTTTCAGTAGTTTGATAAGTATGCGCCCCGGTATAATT
>NW_005231878.1:0-230 GCF_000412655.1 Myotis brandtii
CGGGCGCAAGAAGTTGTTCTTATTGAAAAATGACGTCCCCAGCAAAACTTATGTGTGGTTTGAAAATCTGATTCCTGGCTGTCTATCGGGCCCAGCATGGTAGGTGAGTCCAGCATATTTGGATGTCTTTATAAAAGAACAAACAGGCAGACTGGTTCCTTAGAGTCTATATGAACAGACATAAATGTGTGTATATGTACATAGATCTGAATTGCACTGCAAAACAATGC
>NW_005231879.1:0-230 GCF_000412655.1 Myotis brandtii
ACTGCCCCCTGCCAGCCTAATTGCCCCCAACTGCACCTCCAGCTGACCTGGTCACCCCCAACTGCTCCCCTGCTGACCTACTCACCCTCACTGCCCCCATGCCAGCCTAATCACCCCCAACTGCTCCTCCTGCTGGCCTGGTTGCTCCTAACTGCCCCCCTGCCATCCTGGTCGCCTCTTACTGCCCCCTCTACCAGCCTGGTCGCCCCCAACTGCCCCCCCTGTGGGCC
>NW_005231880.1:0-230 GCF_000412655.1 Myotis brandtii
CACTCAGTCCGAAGTCAGCCAGTTTTATATTCAACCCCATGTCCAGTAGGAGGTTTTCAGGTTTTATGTCCCGGTGGACGATATGTTTCTGGTGACAGTAGTGGACAGCCGACAGCAGCTGCCGGAATGGGGCTCGTGCTGCCTCCTCCGAGAAAGGACCACACTTCTTTAGATAATGATATAAGGTACCTGAATAGGCATATTCCATAAACATGTATACCTGGTGGTCG
>NW_005231881.1:0-230 GCF_000412655.1 Myotis brandtii
ACAGAGCATACTTTATATCTACATATGTATAAAGTATGTATCTCACAAGAGTAAACTCTGGGAAGGATGATTGATGAACATCTGCTTGGATGACACAGAAAAAAGCAGTCCTGCTCCTGCTGGGTGGATGCACAGATGCAGATACAGGCCACTGCCAATGACCAGGAACCACGGACTCTCCCAAGGTCATGCGGCAGCTGGAAAATGCCACAGAGACCCCCTCTTTGAGG
>NW_005231882.1:0-230 GCF_000412655.1 Myotis brandtii
TGGGATGCCCATTGGAGAAATAAGAACTGGACATCAAGCCGAATCGAGAGTTCAAAGCAGCCATCAGCTCTGCGTACCCACGTGGAAGTCATCAGCACGTGTTCACCAGAGGAGGGTGTGCTGACAGAAAATGAGAAAAGTTCCAAACATCTGGGTGCGAAGATTGAATGTTCTGAGAGGTGGGGAGAAATCTGTGTTGTTTATGAGAAAGTGAACAAGGGCCCCGACGG
>NW_005231883.1:0-230 GCF_000412655.1 Myotis brandtii
AGCCACCTGATCTGGAGAAATACTATAAACTAAAAATACCTTTCCAAACATCCTTCCCTCTCATAAATATATAACTCTTCTCTAATTGCCACATCATTTTTATATTTTTGAATAAATCTTCATCCAAAATTATTTTTTTAAAACACATAAGCACCTGCTATGAGAAAGGTCCTTGTAAGTCCCAGTGAGAGAGTCAGATCTGAGCATGGGCTCTGCCTGTGAAGAGCTTC
>NW_005231884.1:0-230 GCF_000412655.1 Myotis brandtii
GTTCATGGTTTGGTGGAGGAGACAGATGCAGGCTGACGACGACTATGAATAGGATGAGTAATGGAGGTCTAAAGAGGGCTGTAGAGACGTACTTGGCCAGAGGGAGTCAGGGAAACCTCACAGAGGGGGTGGCGCTTGATCTAAGCCATAGGCGGTGGAGGAAGGAGTTTACCAGGGCATTCTAGGTAGAACAGGAGGTATAAAGATGTGAAGTGTGAAAGACCATGGCT
>NW_005231885.1:0-230 GCF_000412655.1 Myotis brandtii
AGCCAGCCAATTACATGAGTCAAAACCAGGGCATTCAGGGACCAAATGTGTCTTCCTTTTCTTCTAAACCGTACCGGTCTTAGGAAAAAGCCCGGGGTTGTCGTAATATACGCTTTCCGTATCAGAGAGCAGGAAAGTGGAAGCGCTGACATTTGAAGCGCCCTTTTGAGTGGTGCAGATTCTGAAATCACCACGTCGAGGCAGCCGCCTTTCTTCTGCACACGGAAGAC
>NW_005231886.1:0-230 GCF_000412655.1 Myotis brandtii
TCACCCCACAAATGCCCAGAAAGCCCTGCCCTGTGCCGGCTCAGGCCCCCGAAGCCAGACGCAGCAGGACCCAGAGACGTTACAGGCCTGGCCGACCCCCTCGTGCTGACCTGGGCTCCCGGCCTCCCCGGGTGCAGGGCCCGCAGGGAACAAAGGCAGGTGCTCAAAGCCACCCTCCCCTCTCCCCTCCACATCCCGGCCAGTCCAGGGCCAGGCCTTTCGGTGCTGGT
>NW_005231887.1:0-230 GCF_000412655.1 Myotis brandtii
GACCCGTTACGGTGTCCCAGTTAATTAGCATACTTCTCTATTTTATATATATGCTAGTAGCCCATCACGCGATATCGCGCTCAGTAGGCCGCCTGCTGCTTCCGCGGGAGCTGGCAGGAACCGCAGCACACCGTCGGGAGCCACGCTGCTTCCGCAGGAGGCGGGCCTGCCATCTCTCTGGGCCTGCGCTCGGCCACGGAGGCTGTGGGCCAGCCCCCCTGTCCCTGTCC
>NW_005231888.1:0-230 GCF_000412655.1 Myotis brandtii
CCCGGCCGTCCCGGGCGCAGGGCCAGCCCCTTGTCTACCGGCTAAATTTAGGCCTCGCCGTGGCCCAGAGGGGCTGGAAATCTTCTCCAGTGAGACGGTCCTGCTGACAGTCCAACGCACGCAGGCCCGTGAGGCTGAGCTCATAGCCTGGCATTCCAGGCCGATAACTCCAGCCCTGGGGCCGCACAGCAGCAGGGAGGGCGCCAGAGCTGTCCCCTTGCCACTCAGAC
>NW_005231889.1:0-230 GCF_000412655.1 Myotis brandtii
TGTACACATCTCGGGGGACACCCTGTATTTTACTTTACTTTATTAGTCTTTTAATCCTCACCCGAGGATATGTTTTCATTGCTTTTTAGAGAGCGAGGAAGGAAGGGGAGAGATAGACAGAAAGAGAGAGAGAGAGAAACGTGGATTGGTTGCCTCCCATATGTGCCCCAACCCGGGACTGGACCCAAAACCCAGGTATATGTGCCCTGACTGGGAACTGAACCCGCAAC
>NW_005231890.1:0-230 GCF_000412655.1 Myotis brandtii
CAGACATTGTAAGCATGGGTACCGCTTCACCAGGAATCTACACCTGCCCTTCCCCATCGGGTACCGGGTTGTTGCCGGGAGGAAGGGGATATAGGCACATGCGCAGTAGAAGTCAGGGTGCCGCAGGGGCGGTGCTTGCCTGGTCTAGCCTGGGGAACAACGGATTGGCTAGTGGGTGGATCCTTCAGGAGCCCATGAAAGTTTGGGAATTTCATTGGTCATTTTGAAAA
>NW_005231891.1:0-230 GCF_000412655.1 Myotis brandtii
GGGGAAACTATTAGAGCAGAAGAGTAAGTGATCATTAGAAAGAGCCCTCTTGTGGCACCATGGCACCATGCAGTATGATTGGAAGGGGGAACACTGGCACTAGGACCACTAGTTGGGAAGGTTAAGGGGAACTTAAATAAGACAGCAGTCACCATGAGAGAATCACAAACATGTCAGATTGGAGTTGGCCATACTCAGAGATCAATATCTTTTTCAAATACTTTTTAAAT
>NW_005231892.1:0-230 GCF_000412655.1 Myotis brandtii
ATAGATAAAATTAACCTTTCTTAGTCAGTGACTAAGACCCAGAGTATGACTGAATTTAATAAAACCCTAATGGTGGAAATTGTTTTTGTTTCTCTTGATACCTTGGTTGCTTTGCTTTTGTAGTTACAAAACTGTTTCAAGTTCTTATAAAAATGTTAGTTGGGTTTTAGGATGTTAGTGGATACAGTAGGGTCACATTGTAGATAGAAAAGTGATTGATGGCTTTCTTT
>NW_005231893.1:0-230 GCF_000412655.1 Myotis brandtii
GGTCAACCTGAGTTGATAGAGCAGACATAAAGTGACCGCTACTATCAGGACCACAAGTTATTACAGTGTCCTCTGGCAAGTTTATAGCATCCCTGAGTCTCAGTTTCCTCACCTGTAAAACAGAGATAGCAAAATCTACACTGCAGAGTTGTAAGAAATACACAAGATAAAAACCGTAAGGTATCTATCTCAATGTTTGTTCTTCCCCTGGCTTCCCTCCTTACTTCCAT
>NW_005231894.1:0-230 GCF_000412655.1 Myotis brandtii
CATTGATCAGCTGCCTCCTGCATGTCCCCTACTGAAGATCGAGCCCACAACACTGGCATGTGTCCTTGACCAGAATCGAACCAGAGAGCCTTCAGCCCCTAGGGCCTAGGCCTACGCTCTATCCACTGAGCCAAACCGCCTAGGGAAAGTCTCATGTCTTTTAAAAAAAGTCCTGGAAAAGGTGTCCTGGGGGTCAGCAGAGCTAGAAGCAAAGCCAGTGTCCAGAGTTT
>NW_005231895.1:0-230 GCF_000412655.1 Myotis brandtii
GCAATAACATCTTTGTCCACAGAGATATTTCTAATATGTAAATGCTTTTTTATGGTCATCCAGACATTCTAATTTTAACCAAAGTTTTTGGGTGCCTTTTCCACTATTGTGATAATCAAATCATTATTGAATTGTATAATTTGCTGACAAGTGCTATGAAATTGTTGTCCTACTAGAACAATGAGCCTTCCTGAGCTCACACAAAGAAATTTGTAACTTCTTTACTGGTA
>NW_005231896.1:0-230 GCF_000412655.1 Myotis brandtii
CCTCTAGTCTATATAATAAAAGCCCAGCAACCAGAATGGTGCAATGACTGAAACGACCAGACCAACCAGTCGCTATGATGTGCACTGCGGTGGCCAACCAGCCCAGTCCAGGCACTGATTGGTCCCCTCCAACCTCCCACGGTCCCTCCCCCTGGCTGGTCCTGCCCCTGATTAGCCCCCCCAACCCTGATCGGGGGTGGGGCCAGCCAGCCAACCACCCACGGCCCCTC
>NW_005231897.1:0-230 GCF_000412655.1 Myotis brandtii
TGCAAATTAAAACCACAATGAGATATCACCTCATAACTGTCAGTATCTCAAAAAGATATCTGTGTACCTATGTTTATTTTTATTTTATTTTTTATTTTATTTATTTATTGTCTAAAGTTTTACATATATCTTCTTTTCCCCCATTGACTCCCCTGCCCAGCCATTCCCACCTGGGGAAAGCGCCCACCGCCCTATTGTCTGTGTCCATTGGTTATGCTAATATGCATGCA
>NW_005231898.1:0-230 GCF_000412655.1 Myotis brandtii
TGAGCCACAGTTTGCCGACCACTGGTCTAGAGACTTCTCTTAAACTATGGTTGCACAGTTCTTTACAAAAGAGAAAATATCAATTGTTTCTATCAAAGAATGGAGCAGCCACTATCCTCTGGCGTCACAAATCTGATACTCACTGTCTAGTAAAAGGGTGATAAACTTAAAGGTTGTGAACTGAGCTTAAGTGCTATAAATTACTGCTTGAAAGATCACAGTGACAGTTT
>NW_005231899.1:0-230 GCF_000412655.1 Myotis brandtii
AGTGCATCTGGAAGAGGGATCTATTTCCAGCCCAGACAGCTTCAAAGGTCTACTGTGACTGTCAAGCACGGGGCTCGTCTGACATTTCCACCGAGACGCTGAAAGCAGGGCTGGGTGGGGAGCAGACCCCGGTGCAAGGTGAGGAGGGGAGAGCACAGAGCGGGCCTCTGGACTGTTCTACCATGCTGCGTGCGGGCTTATGTGTCCTTTCGGTTTTCAAATGATTCTAA
>NW_005231900.1:0-230 GCF_000412655.1 Myotis brandtii
TAAATACTAAAAATGTTCTATCTTCAACAGAGAGAAGAAAGAAGCCAAAAAAAGTGCTTAAGGGAAAGAGCAGACATTTTGTCTTAGTCATAGTAAACCTGATGTGATAGGAAGACATTTATGTAGAGATGTCTGGGAGACAGAGCAGTAAGAGACTAGTCAGAAAGAAAGAGGTCAGAAATGAGAGAGAACTTTCTATCAGTGTTGATAGAAAGCTGTGAGGGAAATGA
>NW_005231901.1:0-230 GCF_000412655.1 Myotis brandtii
TCGCTGCGTAGTGACATTACTTTGCACTTCGTGTGATTGAACGGCAATTGATTCGTAACGGACCACGAATACAGAAAATCTAGCCCCGTTTGAAGTTTTATTGTGTCCTCTGGGGATTTGATTACCATCCATATTTTCACGTCGTCCGCAAAAGCGACGTTGGGTACATCTATTTGTTGGATCAGATCGTTGATGAAAATGAGGAACAAACAAGGTCCTAATACAGACCC
>NW_005231902.1:0-230 GCF_000412655.1 Myotis brandtii
TCCCACCCAAGCCTTCACCACACTATTGTCTGGGTGCATGGGCTATGCATATATGCATATAAGTGATACTACTTCTCAGTAGCTTAGCAGAGATGTCACACTTGTTGCCAAGATGGTAACTGCAGAGGAAATGGGCCAACTTAACTATGAGACAAGACTGTGTTCCAGTCTCTACTCCTTGATGTACAAGTGGAGAAAAATGAAGGCAATGTCTCCACCAATTAATTTGT
>NW_005231903.1:0-230 GCF_000412655.1 Myotis brandtii
AGTGACTAGAGATGGATGAGGTGAGGGTGAGGGAGGGCCGGCCAGCGGAGACCCGGCAGCAGCAGGTGTGCAGCTCTGAACCCGCCCAGGTGATGCCTCCAGGTCTCACCAGGGAGACTAGGTGACCTGGAAGGAGGAGGGGGAGGGAGCAGAGTGTCCTCTGGGTTCTTCCTGCAACAGCCCCGAGGACTGATGCTGGGCAGGAACCTCTGATGGTGTCAGACTCCCCC
>NW_005231904.1:0-230 GCF_000412655.1 Myotis brandtii
CTAACATGAAGTAATGAACTCAAACTCTACAGACCAATCTGAGGCAGACCCACTGCAGGATGTTTCCTGTTTCTGAACACAGTTATGCCTGGACATCTTCTATAAAGAGACCCAGGCATTATTTTGTTTAGAGGACTTGGGGGAAAACATGATGGCCCTCATTCACCTTGCTGTTGTTGACTCAAATCAATCTATTTTTTAAAAATATATATTTTATTGGTTTTTTTACA
>NW_005231905.1:0-230 GCF_000412655.1 Myotis brandtii
CAGCAGCTTTGGTGTCAATGTATTTCTGGACTTGAACAAAGAACTTCATCTGGTGGCCTTGGGGCTCCTTCCCCTAGAGGGCTCCTGACCATCTGTCCTGGAGGAGGGCAGGCACCCAGGCAGCTGTGGCAGGAACTTCAGTTACTGAAGGTGCTCGTCGGGAATCAGTGGGCTCTGTGGTGGGGTCTCGAGAACACAGAACTCAACCCGGGGAGAGGAAGTTAGACAGA
>NW_005231906.1:0-230 GCF_000412655.1 Myotis brandtii
CATTTCTTCCCCTCTCAATTGGACATTAAGACCAATTTATTGCATAAGCTTTAGCTTTTGAGATTTTCATAGCATAAAGCCCATCACTGACAGAGTAATGAAGGAAATGTTTCACAAGTTAATATATAGTTGAGAAAAGAGGGCATTGCAGTAGATTTCTTTTTTTTAATTCAGGGCCTTATTAGTGAGTATGTGTACCTTTATATTTTGGCAAGTACACATGATTAAAC
>NW_005231907.1:0-230 GCF_000412655.1 Myotis brandtii
CCAGGGAAAAGCAGGAAGCTTTCCATCCTGTTTGTTCTCACCTCACTGCTTTCCAGAGAGGAAAGCCAGGGACTTAAAAGGATACACATAGGACAACGAAAACGAGAAGCAGGAGAGAGGAGCAGGCCCTGGCGGGGCGGCTGCTTCCATGCACCACGTGTACACAGGTCCATCTGTTGGCCACAGGTGGGGCGCAGCTGGGCCTGCAGGTGTGGCAGCGCCGCTGACCT
>NW_005231908.1:0-230 GCF_000412655.1 Myotis brandtii
TGGTCCTTAATACCCAGGTTTGTATGGACAGAAAAAAGCTGCAGCGCTACTTTGTATTTTCAGTGGCTAAGTTAGGCATGTGCCTTGGCTAAACTCTGATGAAATATCCCAAATACACATTGATTAGGCCTGGAGAAAGCCTTGCATCATTAGGAGGCATAGGCTCCTTATGAAAGCCTTGCAGAGTGTTGAGGCCAGCTTAGGGCTTTGTAGTTATGAAAAATTGTGTG
>NW_005231909.1:0-230 GCF_000412655.1 Myotis brandtii
GTCCACGGACCACCGGTTGGCGACCGCTGGCTTAGACTGTGTCCTTAGGATAGAGTCCTGGAAATGGAATTATAAGGTCAGAGTCTCAAAGACTCTTAGTCTTTTCAGGACCTTCTTTCATATCGCCAAGTGGCTTTCCTGGAAGGTTGTACGTACCGGCACTGCAAGATTCAATTCTAAGGCCACTGGGTTATAGGCCGAAGGTACACCAGTTAGGAGTGACTGGGGCG
>NW_005231910.1:0-230 GCF_000412655.1 Myotis brandtii
CTCCCATAACCTATTGCCATTGGTTTCTAAGGGATTTAAAAAGGTGAATCCCCATGAATAAGCAATGATTTTCTTCCAGCTCATCAATTTAGATCAGTGGGCTCTTAATGCTTCCGATACAGAAGGTCAGTGACCTTCAACTAGAATACAAGAGAAAAAAATGAGCAAGGACACCAGAAAAAGAACAACTGATTTTCTTATGTGACACTGAGGAAATGATCGCCATGGTG
>NW_005231911.1:0-230 GCF_000412655.1 Myotis brandtii
TGCAGTGGTGGGCACAGAGAATAAAAAACATGAGCAAATACCTACTCTCCTGGTCCACCTCGCCCTCCCCTGAGTCTGTGTGCCCACCCAGGGCGGCAATCCCTATCCATCCGTCCCAGCTTAAGTCTGCAGGGACACTGGCAAACCTGAGTATGCAGACTTCCCTGCCTTCTCTCCTTCTTCTCGCAAATTCCTTTCTATTCTCTTTTGACAAAAATTCCTCTCGTTCT
>NW_005231912.1:0-230 GCF_000412655.1 Myotis brandtii
TAATAAAAATATAAAGAGAAACACAAATGCAAGCCACGAATGACATTTTAAGTTTTATAGTAGCTGCACTAAAAAAGTAAAACCAGGTGAAGTTCATGTGCATAATTATATTTAACCTGCTATATTAAAGATATTATCATTTCAATCTGTAATTGACAAAAAAATTATAATTAAAATATTATACATATTTTTTTGTAGTAAGGTTTGGAAATCTAGTATGTATTTTACAT
>NW_005231913.1:0-230 GCF_000412655.1 Myotis brandtii
ACACACACACAAGCAACCATGTGTCAGTTATGCCCAAGTCACCAAGTGGGCATGGTTTTTACAATCTGCTTCCACAACTCAGCCACTAAACTATGAACCCCTGATGTGGATACCTCACCAGCGACATCCACTCTGACGAATCCCTTCCCTTTGGGCTGCCCCCCTGTCCTTGCTCTTCACTCCAAGCGCTTTTCTCTACAAGAGCCCTGGCTGTCTCTTTTCCCTGGACA
>NW_005231914.1:0-230 GCF_000412655.1 Myotis brandtii
AACTTCCTAAAATTCTACCAATTGTTAGTGGACCTGCATCTAAGGGGACCCTCTGCTGGCCCTCTCCAGGGTGTCCCCTCTGCAGCCGCCTGAAGAGGACCTGTGTCCTGAGGTTAACTTGGCTGCCAGCATCCCAGGCAGACCTTGCTCAGGGCTCTCAGGCTGGGATGCAGAAGCCTTAAACCACAGCTCCCCACCCTCTTTGGCCCCGCCCCCAGCACTTGATTTAA
>NW_005231915.1:0-230 GCF_000412655.1 Myotis brandtii
TGTGCACTTGAGAAGAATGTATATTCTGTAACTTTGTAGTGAAATATTCTGTAATTATCAATTAACTCCATTTGATCCAGTGTGTCTTTATGATTTCTGTTTCCTTGTTAACTTTTTGTCTGTAAGATCTATCTAGTGATGTCAGTGGGATATTAAAGTCCTCTACTGTGATTGTATTTCTGTCAATATCTCTCTTAAAGTCCTCTAGAAGTGTATGTATATATATATAT
>NW_005231916.1:0-230 GCF_000412655.1 Myotis brandtii
GTGGCTTTTTGAAGGTGCCATTAGCTAGAAATGAGTTGGACATCCACAGCCACTCTATGGTTATTTTCCGCTCTTCTTACAGACGTAACATCTAGTTAAAGAAAAGTTTGTCTCTGAGAGGTTTCTTTCTTGCTTTCTCTCTTGCTTCATTTTTTGCCAGGTTATTCAAGGAGGGAGCAGATGCATGTAGTTTTAAGGAGTATTTCTTTGAAGCACCATCGTAGTCAGCT
>NW_005231917.1:0-230 GCF_000412655.1 Myotis brandtii
CCGGAAGGCTCCTCCGTGGCCTGTGTCACAGCTGTACTCCACATTGCTTAGTGTGGTCACCGGATCAAGGCCCGTCCCTCCCATCGAGTGCAACCTCCACAAAGAAGGGAAGCACGTCTAGTTTTGTCCTCTGTCCCAATCTGCACGCCTATCACAGGCGCAAAAAAGATGATGAATGAATCAAAGTCTTGTGAGAAAAAAGACTTTCTTTGAAACCTTAAGAATTAGAG
>NW_005231918.1:0-230 GCF_000412655.1 Myotis brandtii
AAAAGCTTGGAAGTTTTCCTTCCTCTTGAATTTTTTTGGAATAGTTTTAGGAGAGTAAGTATTAGTTCTCCATTGAATGTCTAGTGAAACTCACCTGTGAAACCATTTGGTCCTGGACATTTGTTTGCTGGGAGATTTTTTTATTACTGTTTTTAAAAACTTATTTCACTAGTTGTTATTGGTCTATTAAGGTTTTTTTGATTCTTCCTGATTCAGTTTTGGAAGATTGT
>NW_005231919.1:0-230 GCF_000412655.1 Myotis brandtii
CTTTTTTCTGCCCTCCCCTCTTCACCTATTCCCATAGTAACTTTAAAGAGAAAATAAGTCACAAAAGCATAGCTGGATAGATGTGTTCAGCAAGCAAATACAGAAGACATAAAATTCTCAGCTTTAGAAAGGAATGTAAGTGTTACAGGAAACACTCAGGCCTTGATTTTGTCCAAATGCCATCTAACAGTCTTCTCCTCCCTGCTTCCTACTGCCTTCTGAAACCCACT
>NW_005231920.1:0-230 GCF_000412655.1 Myotis brandtii
TCAATGCTGTATGGCAAATCATCCCAAATTTAGTGGCATAAAGTAACATCCATTTCATTATACTCATGGATTTTGTAGATAAGGAATTTGGACAAGGCAAGCAAGAATGACTTGACTGTATTCTTTGATGTGGGGCCTCAGATGATATGACATGAGTGGATCAGGGCTAGAATCATCTGCAGGCTAATGGTTCACATATCTGGCACCTGGATGGGATGTCTCAAGGGCTA
>NW_005231921.1:0-230 GCF_000412655.1 Myotis brandtii
GAGTCCACTAAGATTCAAGTTTAAATGTTTTTACATGAAACTAGCTGTAGTAGAAAGTAGACAAGGGAAGTGGATATTTTGGTTCTAGAACCAATTTTGCCACTTGCTGAACAGGTGCCTTCAGGCACACCTCCCTGGGCCTCAGTCTGCTCATCACATAAAGTGAGAAGGTGTGGATCTGCACTGCGTGGAGGCACCCAGAAATGCGTGGGGTGCTTTGGGTTCTCCTG
>NW_005231922.1:0-230 GCF_000412655.1 Myotis brandtii
GCAAAGTCAGCCACTGCCTATACCTTGCCCAGGGCCACCCAGCATTAGCTACAAAGCAATCTGCACACGGCTGCTACTCATGTTGGGCTTAGAGTTGCCCAGGAGACAACAAGCTATGAACCAAGGTTAGCTGTGGCTAGTGCTGGGTCTGGGGCCACTTATTGAGAAGCGTGGGACATGCTGATGCCAACGATGCTTGTTTGAGAGATTTTAGGAAAATCCAAAGCATG
>NW_005231923.1:0-230 GCF_000412655.1 Myotis brandtii
GCCGATGCTCTATCCGCTGAGCCACACCGGTCAGGGCTGGGATGTGTTTCGGAGATGCCTACCTGGGCAGGAGAGGGACACCTTCGTCCCCCATAGCAGTTGGGAGGGGCCTGGGTCCCCTCTGTCCCCAGCGAGGAATTAGGAGGGACAGTGGCCTCGCTGACATGGGGGTGGGCACTGCTCCTGCAGGATCAGACTATGGCCCGTACGTCCTGGCGGGTAAGGTGAAC
>NW_005231924.1:0-230 GCF_000412655.1 Myotis brandtii
ACCACTGGCCTCTTTCTGGAGGCAGATCCCTGCCTCTCGAGCAACAGGTTCCACTTCACTCCCCTCAGGTATCCTTCCAGGGAAGCTAGCCTGTGGGTAGGTGGAAGTGTGGGGACGAGTGTTATTTATGATTCTAAATATAAGTGACTTTTTTAAAACCCGAAATCAATCCCCTGAAATCAAGATCTCTACCCTATCACTTACTATGGGAACAACATATTCCTATGCCA
>NW_005231925.1:0-230 GCF_000412655.1 Myotis brandtii
CCTGGTGTCGCTCGGCTGTTTTCCGTTTGGGCTGTTTCCGTTGGTGACTCTCAAACCCCGAAACGTCCTCCTCCCGTATTTCCAGCCGCAGCCTCCTGACTTCGCGCCCCGGGTGGACGTCTCCCACCTGCTTCCCCTTCAGGGAGGAGGTTCCAAAAGCCGTGCATGGACCAGCCAACAGGACAAGGCCACCGCTGTGTGGGGTGTGTGTGTGTGTGTGTGTGTGTGTG
>NW_005231926.1:0-230 GCF_000412655.1 Myotis brandtii
CTGCCTGGCCTAATGGAGAAGGGCAGGGGCTCAAAAGCGGAGATAGGACTTCCCACTGCAGCAGAGTCATCCCTAGGTTGTTGGTTTGGGTCCAAGTGCCTGGAAGAGCCGTCGTGATGACCAGGGGCCTTAACCTCATTGCTCTCATGTGTGTTCTTGCTGACCAGGAGCTGATTGAAAACAATTACATTTCAATGGACACCAAGGGCCTTCTCCAGGAGCAGCTGACT
>NW_005231927.1:0-230 GCF_000412655.1 Myotis brandtii
GGTATAATTTATCTTCCCCAATCCATTCTCTGTGCTTGCCTAAGTCCATTCTCAAACAGTTTTTGTCCTCTAATGGACAAGTAAAGAAATCAGACGTACAAAAGTTAAAGCACATTTACTTTTTAAAAGTTTATTATTTTTTTTAAATTGAGGGTTGGTATAACATGGTAAGAGTATAGGTTCTGAAATTAGACCACCTGGGTTCAAATTCTGATTTTTGTTTTATACTA
>NW_005231928.1:0-230 GCF_000412655.1 Myotis brandtii
CATTCTGGACCCTGAGAGAGGGGCTGTGCTCACAGGATGTCTCAGGGACAGCTTGGGGCTGGAGCTGTGACCTCTGGGTCGCCAGGTGTGACCCCTTCTGGGGGATAGAGGGACCTGGGGAGCTGTGCTTTAGCCCCAATAGTCCCAATGTGCATCCCCGCACTGTGGAAGATTGAGTAGGCATTGAGATATAGTTCCCAAATAAGAGATGATTTTATTTTGAAAACTGA
>NW_005231929.1:0-230 GCF_000412655.1 Myotis brandtii
CAAGCCTCCCTTCACTGCAATGCTTTCAGAAGCACACTTGACATTTCCCTCAGTGTCTGCTCCCATCTGCCATGTGGCAAGGCTCAGTGGACACCTTTCTCTGGAATGCCAGGGCAACGCAAAGAAGCTGGGGCTCCCCAAAGAAGGTGTTGGGGGCCTGCCATTCACCCACTCCCCATTGTGGTGGGCGGACGCTGGTCCCCACCTGGGCCAGACTGATGCACAGAGTT
>NW_005231930.1:0-230 GCF_000412655.1 Myotis brandtii
GTAGCTGATTTCTAATTTCATGCTATTGTGGTCTGAGAAGATGTTTGATGTGATTTCAATCTTCTTAAATTTGTAGAGACTTAGTTTATGTCCTAACATATGTGGTCTATCTTTGAAAATGTCCAGTGTGCATTTGAGAAGAATGTATATTCCACAGCTTTGGGGTAGAATATTCTGAAGATATCAATTAGTTCCATTAGTGTCATTTAGGATTGCTGTGTCTTTGTTGA
>NW_005231931.1:0-230 GCF_000412655.1 Myotis brandtii
TGACATCGGTTCAGAAAACCATATAGGTTTTAAGTGTGCAACTCAATAGAACACCATCTGCAGACTGCATCTTGTGCCCTGTTTTATCTTTTCTATGTTGAATATGTACACAAACACTGTGTTACAATTGCCTATAGTCTTCAGTCCAATAACTAGCTGTACAGGTTTGTTGCCCAGGAGCAATAGGCTATATCATCTAAGCTAGTAGAAGTGCACTCTATGATGTTTAC
>NW_005231932.1:0-230 GCF_000412655.1 Myotis brandtii
AGCATAGGCCTAAAGATACTCAAATTCAAGTTATTTAAACACTGACTTCAAAACAAAATACCTATGAGGAAGATTTCTTCCCATCATTTGTGATCATTGCTTAAGCCAAGCAGGGCTGGGAGGTCAGGGATTTAAAAAGTGTATTTCCATGGTCAGATTTACATTGCAGACCCCTGGTGACTTTTAAAGGTATGCATTTAAAGGGTGAAAGAATAGAGATGGGGAAACCA
>NW_005231933.1:0-230 GCF_000412655.1 Myotis brandtii
GCAAAGAAGAGTTTGCGATGCCACGTGGGACACAATAAGTTAATCTGAACTAGTTTGGAGTTTCAAAATGTTCAGGAAGACTTTTCTGAGGACAAGCTGAAAATTGAGAAGGGGTCAATGTGTGAAAGGATTGGAAAATTGTGAAGAACCCTATAAATATGGACTGTGGCAGAAGACATAGAACAAGGGGGAGTGTAGTGCATCTAGGTGCACGGGGCAAGCGCTGGGCA
>NW_005231934.1:0-230 GCF_000412655.1 Myotis brandtii
AATGATGGATGATGATATTACATAGCAATCACTCGCATTTATTGAACACTCTATATTGGGGCATTAACGTCACAGCTCTGCATTAACTGCTATTCGCGTGCCTATGTTACAGATAAGGAAACTACAGCTCGGTCAGGTTAAGATGTGTTTCCCAGTCACAGATATAGTACGAAAAGGAGTCAGACCACTGCCGAGTCAGGGTTCCCTATGACTAAATTTTCAGTTCTAAT
>NW_005231935.1:0-230 GCF_000412655.1 Myotis brandtii
AAATAACGTTTCATTCATTTTGGCTGAAACACTTCTTGGAGCTGCTTGATCTGAATGATTGAAAAAAATAAATATGGAACGGTTTGCTGCTCGAATGTGTGGTAGGGAATTTTTTTCTTTGCCTGAATGTTTCAACGTATTCGAATAAATTTATTCACAGGATCTTCTCATTCGTTTTTATGCTGCAACATCGTTCTTCATATTTTCTTCATTTGTGTCTTTTTTTTCTA
>NW_005231936.1:0-230 GCF_000412655.1 Myotis brandtii
TACAGTCAGTTCAGTGGTGATTCGTATAAAATCCTAAAACATACAAAAAGAACAATATATGTTTTTATAGATAATAGGTCAATGGTAATTATATCAAAACCTGAATGTGAATAAAACATCAAATTCAGGAGTCAAGAAGTGCAGAAGGAGGAACGGCAGAGATCGGTGAGGGCTGCACGGATGCCGTCAGCTGTGTTGTGTTTTGGATGAAGGATCTCAGAACCCTGTGA
>NW_005231937.1:0-230 GCF_000412655.1 Myotis brandtii
TACAGGCTGAAGAAAGTCAGGGGACAAGGATGATTTCTTGAAAGAGGTGACTTGTGAAAAGATGAGTTAGAGTTTTTTTTTTTTTTTTCTGGTGAATAGTGGAGAGAAGGGCCTCCATGTCTACAGGCCGTGTGTATAAACGTCAGAGCAGAAAATAGGACAACTTAGTGGTTCTCAAGACAGCACCGCTCATAGTGGGTCAGCAGCACCAGCAGCACCTGGGAGCCTGG
>NW_005231938.1:0-230 GCF_000412655.1 Myotis brandtii
AACTCTCCACCAGATCAGAACGTGCTTTCTCTAGTTAAAACAGAACAATCACGGTGAACAGAGCACCATTAATATTCCTTATAATCATAGCGAGTCCCCAATAGTCTATTCCTGCCCCAAACAAAAGAACAAAAATGAAAAAAAATCCCACCTAAAGTGGTTACTTTTTCATAACTATCTCAAACAATTCCTCGTATGGAAGCTACTCCATAAATCTAACCGCCTTCATT
>NW_005231939.1:0-230 GCF_000412655.1 Myotis brandtii
TACCTAACTCTTTCAAAACTGGTCTGATTATGTCCTTGGAATAAGCCACTAAATGTAGAATAGCTGGGTCAGCGGATATACACATCCTGAGAGTGGGTAAGAATTGCCCAGTTGCCTTCCAAAAAGCTTGTCCCAGTTCAGTCCCCCAGAAGCAGGACCTGGAAACGTGTTGACATTTGCTTGTCACATGTCTCAGGGGCAAACACTTAATATCTCGGATGTGCTCCTGG
>NW_005231940.1:0-230 GCF_000412655.1 Myotis brandtii
GAAGCTGTTTACCCTTCTTAAATACCTCCTCCTCAATCCCCCACCCATATCATTAAAGCCAAAAATTATGGAAGCCAGCTTTGACTCTTCTCACTTCTTCTTTTAAAAAATTGATTTTAGAGAGAGAGGAAGGTCTTGTCTTCTCCCTTCTTCTTTTTAAAAAATTGATTTTAGAGAGAGAGGAAAGAGGCGAGAGAGAGAAACATCAATCAGTTGCCTCCTGCAAGTGC
>NW_005231941.1:0-230 GCF_000412655.1 Myotis brandtii
CTTCACACCTCTATGTTGCCCCCCTCGCACCTTATTACCAGTAAATTCAAAATTGTGCATAATATAATGCCTGGCACACAGTGAGAACTTAATAAATGTTTGCTGAAAGATTATTTTAAGGTAAATATTTTCCCACCATCACATCTACCAACTGGCCTGCCTAGGTACCCATTTTTCTCTGCATTCCCTACTATTTAATGGAAGAAGTATCCCTGCTCACATTTGTGTGT
>NW_005231942.1:0-230 GCF_000412655.1 Myotis brandtii
ACCTATGGAGATGCTACAGGGAACAGGTCCACCTTCCACTAGAAGGGAACCACCTTCCAATCAGAGTCCTTCGGAGGCGCCTCCTCCCTACCTGGAGGACACAGGCCTGCTACACCCACTGTGGCTGGGTGCTTGCTGGTTCCACCCAAGAGCTACCGGCCGGTTACTACCTCAACGGCACCAGCAAGCAGTACATAGCTCAAGCCCAATTCAGGGAAATATTGATGGTA
>NW_005231943.1:0-230 GCF_000412655.1 Myotis brandtii
AAGTTATCATGAATGCAAAAAGACAATAGACATGTTCCATTAACATAAAGATTCAGCTTTGATAGGGAAAAATACCTAAGACATAATTCCCTACCATGACTCACTTTTAGTTAGAAAGTTGTCATGTGGTTACTTTAGGTCTCTTATTTTGCAAATCATACTATGCCGGCCTCCTCTTAGCTTGTCAGCTTTAGTATTAGGCCCTGTTTTCATCCACATCTCCTCCTTTG
>NW_005231944.1:0-230 GCF_000412655.1 Myotis brandtii
CTCTTGATCCTTCATTTCTTACCTTTTCTGGGACTTTGACTCATACATTCCTTTCGGTTATCTTCAGTTTCTGTACTAATTCCTTCCCTGTGGTCTGTAGATTTACTCATCTTACTCAAACACACTGAAAAATATACATGTGTATTTGTTGGGTGCTGACTGAATGAATCAGCAGATCTTTTTTAAACCCTGTATTCTCTCAAACATCTTCCTTCTGTTACTTTCCCATT
>NW_005231945.1:0-230 GCF_000412655.1 Myotis brandtii
TAATAATTTTTCATAACTTAAGATTTCAAAAAGTCAGGTTTGGGGATTAAGAATTTTGTGCTCTTTGAACAATTCGACTTCTGAGAACATAAGCTAACGTAGTGTTCTAAATTAGGCAAAGGTGGTCAGGAAGGTGGTCAAAACAACATGATTCATAACATTGGAAACTTCTAAACAATGTAAACATTCACGTGCACAATAAATGCAAAGCACTGTCAAAGCCATGACTC
>NW_005231946.1:0-230 GCF_000412655.1 Myotis brandtii
GGTCCCCATCAAGGCCCACAGGTGGGGGGGAACAGCCCTGCATGACAGGGGGCATGGCCTCATGTCCTTCGGCTGGCGCCTGGGTGGGGGTGGGCACAGCCTGAAGTCCTTGTCAAGCCCCGCCAGGGCATGGGGCATGGCCTCAAGTCCCCTGTCAAGCTCTGCCGGGTGGGTGGTGCAGCCTGAGGTCCCACAGCCTGGCGCCAGGATGGGGTCATGGCCTGAGGTCC
>NW_005231947.1:0-230 GCF_000412655.1 Myotis brandtii
CATATGCTTATAGAGATGCCCTGTGGGTATTTAAGGGCTGGGGAGGAGGAGGCATCATCATATACATTGTAGAAGAAGGCATTAGGAAGTAGAAACTTTTCGGGGAAACTGAATGAGTCCATAGCGTTACAGCCTTTGCAAATGAATAACGGTTGTAGAGCCGCTTTCCCCTCAGCAAGATAGCCCGTTCCCTTGTGGTTAACAACTAGTAACCTCTACATTCGGTTTCT
>NW_005231948.1:0-230 GCF_000412655.1 Myotis brandtii
AGGAGTGGTGAGAGTGGGCATTCCCTGTCTTGTTCCTCATAATTTTTAATCACAGCTGTCTCACATTTTCTTTAAGCCTTCAAAATAAAGCATTGCTCATTACATTTCAGTGTCATCCCAGTTTAGGAAAGAGAAACAGGAGAACAAATCATTACATTTAAATGGGCAGTAACTAAATATTAAAAACACAAAGATTTTCCACATTATTTAAATACTAGAGGCCCGGCGCA
>NW_005231949.1:0-230 GCF_000412655.1 Myotis brandtii
CAGAAGGGCACGTTTCCTCTGGGAGGGATTCGGTCATCCCCGCAGAGACGTAGCTATGCAGGATTCACACAATCACTGCGCATTGAAACTTCAGATTTCAGGTCTTCAGATGATTACTTCTCAGTCTGTATCTTCATAAGCATCGTGCTTTGCTGGAATCACTCGCGTGGCTCAGAGCGCTGATGAGGCCTTGTCCCCGGTCAGGGATGTCGGGCTGGTAGCTTGAGAGG
>NW_005231950.1:0-230 GCF_000412655.1 Myotis brandtii
CCTGTCACTATTCCGGATACCACGTGCCCTGCTTTTTATTCATTTCAATAGCTCTCACCACTTTCGGATATACTAATATTTACTTCTTTATTATGATTTTTTGTTTATGTATTTCTCCCACAGCCTGGAGGTAAGTTCCCACAGGGCAGGGATTTTTGTGTTTTGGGTTCATTGATGCATCCCAAGTGCTTACAACAATAGTATAGTGGGCCCTGAACAAATGTTTGGTG
>NW_005231951.1:0-230 GCF_000412655.1 Myotis brandtii
AACCCTTGATTTCCTTGTAAGAAGGCCCACATTCCTGTGAAAGACAAATAGCTACAGAAAAATGCCCTGAACTAAAACTTGTTTCCATCACAAGGGAACTAGAACAAAAGGTCACTTTGAAAGGTAGGAGCAAGATAAGAAAAACAAATAGCCAGCCCAGATGTTCTGTTTTCCTCTCAGTGGTGAACGCTGACAGCAAGTCTGCAAGTCCTGGCTGCAGGTGAGGGCTG
>NW_005231952.1:0-230 GCF_000412655.1 Myotis brandtii
GCCTCTTAGGCTCCTGGAAGCTCCAAAGACTGTTGGGATTTCGAGGACCATTTCTTGCCCTGGCTCCCCGGCCGGTGCCTTCCAGGTTCCATCCGAATGCACCAGGCGTGGCATGTTAGTTCAAGTCCTCTGTGCACCGCCTGCTGGGGGCCTGCCTGGGACTCCCTTGCCACTCACATTGTAAAAAGCCGGTGCACATGCCCTAACTGGTTTGGCTCAGTGGATAGAGC
>NW_005231953.1:0-230 GCF_000412655.1 Myotis brandtii
ACCCACATTATAAGATACATTTCTAATATTGCATTTCATTTTAAATTGCAATTTTTAAAATTATTCTATGTAGACTGGAAGGATAAACACAATTATATAGAGGAAGATTTGGGTGGGGAATGGAACTAGAGAACAATCCATAGTGATCTTCAATTTTTTGTGTGGAATTTTAAATATATATGTTTTTATTGATTTTTTAGAGAGGAGGGGAGTGACAGAAACACTGATGA
>NW_005231954.1:0-230 GCF_000412655.1 Myotis brandtii
GACGCAGGAGCGAGCCATCGCTCAGGTTACCGGACGCGCGATGGGCCCGACAGACGCCCGCGTGCCCATCACGAAGTACGTGAGAACCAGCGCTCCGAGCCTGGACCCCGAGGAGGAAGTCAGGCCGAGTCTGGGACGGGGTGTCCGCACAGACGGGCGACCGAGGGGTGGCGCAGGCTTGAAGGAGGAGGAGGGGACACACACCTGAGGCCAGAAGGCTTCCCACCTAC
>NW_005231955.1:0-230 GCF_000412655.1 Myotis brandtii
GGAGGCAACCAATTAATGTTTCTCCCTCACATCGATGTTCCTCTCTTTCTCTCTCAAGTCAATAAAAACATGTCCTCAGGTGAGGATAAAAGAAAAGAGTTATGTTCCTATAGCATCTCATCAACATAACAAAATGATGGTATTTGAGGACCTGCTACACAGCTTTCAGACACAGGCAGCACTATCGTAAGCATTTTACAAGTAGTAGTTTATTGAATCCTCACCAAAAA
>NW_005231956.1:0-230 GCF_000412655.1 Myotis brandtii
CAGTCAACCACTGGGCCTGTGGAAAGCTTTAGTAATTAAACCGAAGTGGACATGCCTGGAAGGTTAGGGAAAATGTCTCCTACGTATAACCAACTGACTCCAGGAAACAAACAAACAAACAAAATCAATTGTCTCAATGAAATTTGAGAGAACCTTGCATTATAATGAAAAGGAAACAATTTGAGCTCAGGTCTAATGGCTAGCAGATGAAAAACACTATTAGCAAAGTG
>NW_005231957.1:0-230 GCF_000412655.1 Myotis brandtii
CTTATTCAGAGAGGATCAGAATTTAATACAAACATTCTTTACCTCACCCCCTCCCCACCCCTTTGCAAAAAAAAAAGAAAAAGAAAAAGTTAACTGATACTGAAGGTGAAAGCCGGGTCTTGGATTGTCTATAAAACTAGCTGTTCCAACAATGACACTCACAAAATCACCCTCCAGTTAATCTAGAAATTGAATTGAAAATATGTTCAAAGTTTTGTCCTAAGTCAGTC
>NW_005231958.1:0-230 GCF_000412655.1 Myotis brandtii
GTGGGTAGCAGCATGCCCAAATAATAACAGAATAACATAAGCAAGCTGCAAATACAGAAGAGATTAAAAAGATAACATGAGTATATCGAGAATAACATTACACCAATTAATTAAAAACTTATTGGAAGAGAAACACTTACAGAAAACTATAACTTATCAAAGCTGTATCAAGGAAGCCTGATTTTTACAATACTGGTAAAGAAATGGAATCAGTGTTTTGTTTTTTAAAA
>NW_005231959.1:0-230 GCF_000412655.1 Myotis brandtii
CCTCCTCTTGAATATTTTTGGAGTAGTTTGAGAATGACAGGTGTTAGTTCTTCTTTGAATGTTTGGTAAGATTCACCTGTGAAGCCATCAGGTCCAGGACATTTGTTTGTTGGGAGGTTTTTTTTTGTTTGTTTGTTTTTTTATTACTGATTCAATTTCACTACTTGTAATCTGTATGTTTAGATTCTCTGACTCTTCCTGATTCAGTTTTGGAAGTTTGTATGTTTCTA
>NW_005231960.1:0-230 GCF_000412655.1 Myotis brandtii
ATGGTTTTCAATTCAGTTGGTGAACACCCAGAGAGCCAGGTCCTGGACTGTGTGAGATTGGGCTGGGCTTGGGCAGAAACCGCCAAGCGGCCCTCAGAGCCGCTGCTCCGTTCTGCGCCCGCCTGCAGGGAAGGGACTCCGTGCTCCGCGGCCTTGAGCTATGGGGAATGTGCTTTGCTTTTGTCTTGTTTCATAGCCATTTAAAAAAAATATTTTTATTGATTTCAGAG
>NW_005231961.1:0-230 GCF_000412655.1 Myotis brandtii
GGTATAAATGGGAAGGCACAGAAAGTACCTCACTCGTACCAAAGACAGAGCCGGCGTAACAGAACAAAGAATCGATGAGACACAGGTGGACAAAGAAGAAGGGGGTGACATTAAATCCAGTTATTTCCATAATTACATGGAATGTACAGAGAATACATACGAAATAAAAGTAGATTTCTGGACTGGATTTTTTAAAAGGATAGCGAGACCCAACTATACATTATTTTTGA
>NW_005231962.1:0-230 GCF_000412655.1 Myotis brandtii
GGGATGTAAAAAATAATTTTCATCTACACTAATGCCAAGATGCCATTTGGCTGCTCTGCATTTTGTGCCCAAAGCAAGTATTGCTACACACAACTCTGTGAGTAGAAGTGAAATTATAGGAAGGCTCATGGCACTTCTAGGGGCTCTATTTTGAGTGACAATTATATAAACCACAGTGAATACTTTTGTTCCTGCAGGGGTTCGATTGAGAGGAACAGCAAAAAAAAAAA
>NW_005231963.1:0-230 GCF_000412655.1 Myotis brandtii
TGGGTTTCCAGTCAGTTGTTCATTGATCTCTCCTCTCTTTAGACTTCTGACTGGAAGAGGAATAACCATCAGGAGAGAATGAATGGACACGTCTGGCTCCAGACACATCGAGGGATCCAGTGTGGCTGGAATGGAGACAAACAAGGTAACTGAGGTGCTCACCAAAATAACAGGGTCTCTACGACCAAAATCATGTTAGGGTCAAGAGACAGTGTCTGATGATGTTCATT
>NW_005231964.1:0-230 GCF_000412655.1 Myotis brandtii
CTGCAGAGCTGCCCCATGTGCCAGGTCGACTTCGCACCCGGGTGAGTGCCCAGCCCTGGGCGTCCCCCTCCGCGGCCACCTGGGACCAGCCACGTTTAGGCTAAGAGGTGCCCGAGTTGGGCTCTAGACTTTCCAAGTAACTTATTTTGTAAAAGAAATGTATTTTTATTGGCTTCAGAAAGGAAGAGGGGGGGGGAGAGAAACATCAATGATGAGAGAATCATGGATCG
>NW_005231965.1:0-230 GCF_000412655.1 Myotis brandtii
CGGTAAAGGAGAAGCTATGGGTCCTGACCTGGAGGGTACAGATATTCAAACAGAGCTTTCCGGCCCTGGGGGAGCAGAGACGATTGACCCCGAAGCAGGAGGCCCGGGTTATAACGAAATCCCAGAGAGAGCAGAAGATGGCAGAAGTGCCATTGGAACCCGGGGTGAAACAGCACGAGAGGCAAACACTGCCGATGTCAGCCTCGTGGGGGGCAGCAACGACATCATAG
>NW_005231966.1:0-230 GCF_000412655.1 Myotis brandtii
GTACATATCACATTCACAGCCTGCCTTTGATTGATGATCATTTTATTAATGTTTATGTCCCCTCAGAAGACCATAAACCACAAGACAAAAGGGACCAGGTCTTTTCTGTTTCATATTAAATTTCTTGCTTAGCACCAAGGCTGGCACAGAGTAGATACAACATTAATAAAAGAAAAAAGCAAACTGAAAGAATGGATGAATAAAGAAAAAAATACAAGAGCTGGGTGTAA
>NW_005231967.1:0-230 GCF_000412655.1 Myotis brandtii
TAATAAATCAATAAAATATATTTTTTTTAAAAAAAGATACATTAAGAGAGAGAGTGAAACAGGCCTGGCTGGTTTTGCTCAGTGGTTAGAGTGTCACCCTGAGGACTGAAGGGTAGTGGCTTTGATTCCTGGTGAAGTGTATGTACCTAGGTTATAGGCCCGATCCCTGCCCCGGGTCAGGGCACATGACTGGAGGCAAGCAATCAATGTGTCTCTCTCACATCAATGCT
>NW_005231968.1:0-230 GCF_000412655.1 Myotis brandtii
CACCCTGTTCACCCTTCCTCTTCCCCATTGTCAAGTTCCGGCCTGGCATTCCATAGTTTCCAATAGGAAGAAAATGGAGGAGCAAGTTCAAGTTCTCCTTTCCCTAATCTAGAAAAACCCAGATGACTCAATCCAATATACCCTTCAACTCTCACAGGAGGGACAGGACACAGCTTGTCAAATGTAATTCAAGCACTTACCAAATCCTTGCTTGGTTGATACAAATAAAC
>NW_005231969.1:0-230 GCF_000412655.1 Myotis brandtii
TGAGAACCACTGCTCTAGAAGCTGGAAGAGGCAAGGACCTGTTCTCCCCTGGAGCCTCCAAAAGGAACCAGCCTTGATTTTAGCCCCCATTCGGCCCATTTCCGACCTTGGACCTCTAGAACTGTACAATAACCAGTCTAAGTTGTTTTAAGCCACTAAGTTGGTGGCAATTTGACACAGCAGGCAATTTTGAAAACACAGGAAACAAGTACCAACACCAGCAGGTAACA
>NW_005231970.1:0-230 GCF_000412655.1 Myotis brandtii
TCCTGCCCTGGCCCTCAGTTTTCTGCCTCAAGAGCCCTTAGGCAGACATGGAAAGGAAAACAGCTGAGCAGGACGCCGCCTCAGATCCCGAGACCCACTTCATTTCACCCCAGCGTGCACATTTAAATTTGTGATGCTACCTTACTTCACCTCTATCTTCTAGAAGTGTTTTTTAAAAAATATTTTTGAGTTCTTCATTAAAAACGTTAACATTTATATTCCAGCTCCTG
>NW_005231971.1:0-230 GCF_000412655.1 Myotis brandtii
CCAAGCCCTCTGGCCTTGACCATGAGCTAGACCCTCCTGCAGGAGGACCCATGCCTTACAGGATGCTCCTAATGATGAAGCTTGGCCGGGGTTGAGAAGTGGGGGTGGGGGAGGAGGCAGGGATCAGAGGCCTCCTACCCCAGGGCCGTCAGCCAGTGGTGGGATTTGACCCCATTCCTGGGCAATAATGTCAACAAAGGCTCCAGCCCTAGAAGGAAACAAAGCTTCTA
>NW_005231972.1:0-230 GCF_000412655.1 Myotis brandtii
TAAAACCTGTTTTAAAAAGCAGTATGTGCAAATACACCACAAGATTAGTTTTAGTTTGTCCAGATATGAATCTCAAAATTAAGAAGAGTATTTTCTGAATTGGCTAGATAACATTGGATTTCATACCCCATTTCACTTTGATAATTGGCCAAATTCCTTGAGTGTTTGAATATGAAGATTTTGAATCAACCTGAAAACAATGAAAAACAAAATTTGCACTACAAAACAAA
>NW_005231973.1:0-230 GCF_000412655.1 Myotis brandtii
ACAGAGAGTTTATTAAGATGCTGCCTCGTAGCACATTGCCAACAGCTTCCTGGTGACCCCCAGGGAAGACAGCCTCCGAGAGGCAAACCTCTCCTCCCCCCACGTTTTTATTATGGAAACTTAAAAACAATAGCGAGGAGAAATGACGGCATATAGACACTCATCTACCCTCCCCCTGGATCAGCCTAGTCACCCTCAAAGTCAGCGGTTCTCAACCTGTGGGTCGCGAC
>NW_005231974.1:0-230 GCF_000412655.1 Myotis brandtii
ACAGAGAGTTTATTAAGATGCTGCCTCGTAGCACATTACCAACAGCTTCCTGGTGACCCCCGGGGAAGACAGCCTTCGAGAGGCAAACCTTTCCTGCCCCCCACGTTTTTATTATGGAAACTTACAAACAATAGCAAGGAGAAATGACAGCATATAGACACTCATCTACCCTCCACCTGGATCAGCCTAGTCACCCTCGAAGTCAGCGGTTCTCAACCTGTGGGTCGCGA
>NW_005231975.1:0-230 GCF_000412655.1 Myotis brandtii
CACTTGATATAGTCAGTCTTAAATTTTAGCCATTCTAAGGTATATAGTGGAATTTCATTGTGGTTTTAATTTTTATTTCCTGATGACCAATGATGTTGAGCTTTTTTATGTGCTTATTAGATGCTTATATGTCTTCTTTTATGATGTGTCTGTTCAAATGTTTTGCCCATTTTTAAATTGTTTGTCTTGTTATTGAGTTTTGAGTGTTTTTAAAAATATCTTCTGGATAT
>NW_005231976.1:0-230 GCF_000412655.1 Myotis brandtii
CCCTAGAAGCTCTGCAAGGAAGAAATGATATAAAAGGAGCTGCCAGGTGGCTCCAAACAACTGGTGCAGATGTCGGCGGCCTGGATCCTGGGCCAGCAAGGGCATCACACCGCCTGCCTGGAGGGCCGATCATGTCCTGCCTCCCCCCTCTCCCATGATAGGTGCCAGATGCAGGGCTCAGAGCTGACAAGCGCCACTATGGCGGTGCGAGCCTCTCCCAATCAGGACTG
>NW_005231977.1:0-230 GCF_000412655.1 Myotis brandtii
GTGGGACGCCATGGCTGGTCCCTCGCAGGCCCCCTCATGGAAGGAGTCTGCTGGACTTACTCCTGTCCCAGGGCCCAGCACACACGGGGGAGCCGTTCAGCTCTTTCCCCTCATCTCTGCTCCCGCCCCAGGAGCCTCCCAGAACCACTGGGTGTCTTAGGGGGCTGAGTCTCCCCCAAGTGCCTTCACAGTCTGGGAACACGCATACACGGGATGTGACTGTTTCTCTC
>NW_005231978.1:0-230 GCF_000412655.1 Myotis brandtii
ATATGTAAATTGAATTCATATCTCATACCTCTGTCTAGTCTCCAAGACAGGTCACATATTACCTGCTCTGCTCTACCTAGATTAAAGAGCAGTCAGTGCCCACACCTCCTCCTTGGTAAATCTGGTTCTTATCCTCTGTTTTACTTTTTTTAAATCTTTTTTCTCAATCCTGCCCAACTAATCAATTATTCAGTACTATTGAAGGAAGGCATTTCAAACACATTTTTTTT
>NW_005231979.1:0-230 GCF_000412655.1 Myotis brandtii
AGGTAGTCAATGGCAGAGCCAAGATCTGAACCAAGGTCGGGCTAACAGCAAGCTTGTTCTCTTCCAATTATCTGAGGTGCCACCTGCTGAGTCAAGCTCCTTGGACAAAACCTCCCAAGGACCCCTCCCCCCATTACTGTTTCAACCTGGACACCCTCTTTGGCCAGTCTAGATTTTAATGGCTGATTTAGTTAAACACCTTTATGAAACATTTTATTCACATTTTTCAA
>NW_005231980.1:0-230 GCF_000412655.1 Myotis brandtii
GAGACGCAAACAGACACAAATGACACACAGACTCTCAGGCACACACACCACACACGCGAAACCAACCGCCCAGCTCACAGGCATCCCCTCCGACCGGAGCCTCGAGGGAGCGAGAGGCCGTGATCGGCTGGTTATTACAAGACGCAAGCGGTCAGCGGCCCTGGGCACCGGGCGAGGCCGGGCAGGGACTCCGGGACTCGGGGTGGCCTCTTTCTTGATAGGGTCCTAAG
>NW_005231981.1:0-230 GCF_000412655.1 Myotis brandtii
AGAAGGGGTCAGTGGACTTGGTTTGATGCCGGGCAGGGCTGCCCAGACCCTCCGGGCAGATCCCCAAGCCTGGGCTGAGCCTGTCAGCAGCGAGAGCCTCTCTCCAATCACATCACTTTCTGGTCCCCGTCTGCTCTGCTGTTAGGGTGCAGCTGTGCTGAGCAGAAGAGGGAGGATGCGGAGCGCTTCGCCTGGGCCGTGGTTTTATGACTGAGACTTAAGATTGAGTG
>NW_005231982.1:0-230 GCF_000412655.1 Myotis brandtii
CCCAGGAGCTCTTCCGAGAAGAGATGCATTAATTCCATAGAGCCATTACCACAGGACTGACCACAGACTTCAGGAATATGTGGAGGCCGTCTCTTTTCAACACTTTATTAAAACACGATCACTTATCAGTATGGATGAAATTAATAAACAACTGGTATTTACAACAGAAGACAATGGGAAAGAAAATAAGGCTATGAGGAAACTGAGGTTTAGAGAGATGAAATAACTTG
>NW_005231983.1:0-230 GCF_000412655.1 Myotis brandtii
AATAGAGGCTTGTAGGAAGGGTTGGATTCCAAGGTGAAGGCAGATGATCAAGCGTGGAAGACAGGAAGTTCACAGAAAGGAAGCTGGGAGGCATGATGAAGAGTAATATTTGAGAAGGTCTTAAGTGTCTCGAAAGATACAAACAATGAGAAGCAATTGCTACTGTGGAAGGAAAGGGACAGACGAAACAGCGTTTTGAAAATTCTATATACTTATATGCCATTTTGCAA
>NW_005231984.1:0-230 GCF_000412655.1 Myotis brandtii
CTCTCTCTCTCTCTCTCTCTCTCTCACCTTCCTCTCTGAAATCAATAACAATAAAAAATAAAAAGGTGCTATTTTAAAAAACACTTACAAAAACTATTATAAAATTAATTAAAATAGTTACAGAATTCCTCCCAAATTACTGGAGAAGACAAAAGCAGATTAAAGAAAATTCATATAGCCCTGGCCAATGTGCCTCCATTGGTTGGATGTTGTCCTGTGCACCAAAAGGT
>NW_005231985.1:0-230 GCF_000412655.1 Myotis brandtii
ATTTATGGATTCATTGGTTGATTCTTGTATGTGGCCTGACCCGGGGTCGAACCTGAAACCTTGACATATCGGGACAATGTTCTAACTACTCCGCTACCCAGCCAGGGCAGGAATAACTTAATAATCTGACCAAGGACCCCTCCTCAAAAGTCATTGTGGCTTGCCCCAAATTTTCATTTAAGAACAGTGATTCTTGCCCTGGCTGGTTTAGCTCAGTGGATAGAGCGTCG
>NW_005231986.1:0-230 GCF_000412655.1 Myotis brandtii
GAGCATCAAACTTTTAAAAACCCAATGAAGTGGCGCCTCAGAAACCAACACTAAATAAGTAATAATCTGTCTGAAAACTTACTTCAAGGAGGTTCAGAGATGACCTTCCACAGCCTGGCCTTCGGGGTTCCATGCTTGTTTGAGTTCATCTGAACCCAGCAGATCACTACTGACTTCCAGTCAGTGGCAACTTCATTTTCATAAGGTCCTGTCCTAGGTGGTGCACTCTG
>NW_005231987.1:0-230 GCF_000412655.1 Myotis brandtii
AGTGGAATGAGAGGAACGAAAATGCCTTTTCTAAAACATGGGAGTTGGCTGTGTGGAGTTGGACAGAGCGAAGAAAACGATTTGGAAGGGGCGGGTGCGGGCCTGCAGGCCATCTCCTCGGCTGCAAGGCTTTGAAAGAGCCCAGGGGGGTTGTTCAGACAGAACAGGCCCCTGTGCCTGCTGATGCCTGCTAGCTGGTGCCCTACTGTGTGGGGTTGTTCAGACAGAAC
>NW_005231988.1:0-230 GCF_000412655.1 Myotis brandtii
CACGGGTGCCCCTCGCATGCCCTGGCTTTTTGTTCTCTGAGTGAGATGCATGGAGTTGCCGGTGACGGGGGAATTTGTATCTTAAGCAAGTAGGTGAGCATTGGTACCATTTACTGAGCCGGGGCAGCCAGACAGGAGAGGTTTGGGGGGATCCAGAGTTCTGTTTTGGGGTGTCGGAGTGGAGCAGGCAGCCGGGCACAGGACTTAGGCTGGAGATGAAAGTCGGGCCA
>NW_005231989.1:0-230 GCF_000412655.1 Myotis brandtii
GGGCCAAAGAAAATGTGTGACATTGCAAAATCTGTTTTTAATAGAAAGTGCTCAGTCACCCTTTCCTGACAGTTCACCCTACTGACAAAGCAACACACTATCAAATCCACAGACACTGGACAACTTGCCTGTGAACAAGATAAGCAGGTGCTATACTTTTCAAGATAATTAAAACCCAAATCATCATCGGTGTCCCCTGAAAACATTTACTTGAACAGGACTCCATGTCT
>NW_005231990.1:0-230 GCF_000412655.1 Myotis brandtii
GATTACTAGTACCCCTTTTGTAACCCTCCAGAGACTGTCTGACATATATAAGCATGGGAGGTATGAGTGTTGGATATGTGGATGTTCCTTGACCTATGATGAGGTTACAACCTGATAAACCCATTGTCAATTGAAAATATCACTAGTCAAAATGCATTTAATGCACCTAAGCTACCGAACATCATAGCTTACGCTAGCTGGTTTCTACTGAATGTGTAATTTGAATCATT
>NW_005231991.1:0-230 GCF_000412655.1 Myotis brandtii
CCCCCTGAGCCGGGACGGCCCTGCCAGTCACTGCAGAGCCGCGGGGACACTCAGACCCGCCCGCTGTCCACCACAGGCAGCCCAGGCCCTGTCTCGTCTGAGACGGGACGGAGCCTCCTTCCTGTACCTGCCACGCCCCCCACACGGAGCATGTGCCACGTCCTCGGTGCGCGGCCTCCAGAGCTCACGGTCTCCAGGGAGCGTGACACGGAGGCCGGGCCCTCCCACCC
>NW_005231992.1:0-230 GCF_000412655.1 Myotis brandtii
CCTATTTTCTTGATGAGACTGTTTTATCATTAGCATACTACCTAGCAAGATTTTTTTTAAAAAATTAATGAAGACCAAAGTCTGAGCAAATTATTTTATGGATACTGACAAACTGATCTAAAGTTTTTATGGAAAGCCAAATGACAGAGAATACCAATATGGAAAGAGAAGAACAAAGTTGGAGAACTGATGATACCTGACTTCAAGACTTACTATAAAGCTACAGTAAT
>NW_005231993.1:0-230 GCF_000412655.1 Myotis brandtii
CACTTATCTGAGGTCAGGAAAGGATTCAAGAATTTTAAAATGTTCCTTGAAAGTTTCTTATAGAACAGTAATGATGTGAATGTTTGACTCGGATCATGTATGTGAAGCATGACCATTTATTTATGCTTTATTCTACGACGATAAGAGAAGGGTCATTTTTGAAAGAATAAAACAAAAAAATGAGAAAAGGGTATTCTGTTTGCTAGAGTCAAACAGCTTCCTAAAAGATG
>NW_005231994.1:0-230 GCF_000412655.1 Myotis brandtii
TACTGTCCAGTTAGATGTTTCATATTTGAAAAATAAACAGGTATATTTTCACACACCCTCTTTCTCTATCTCTGCATCTATCTCTGTATATTTTACTGTTTGTTTTTGTTATTGCCCTTAATTAATTTGTTACACAGCAATTGTGTGTTTGTGTAAGATTTTAGATTTAATATACTGTATTGGAATAATATAGTATATACAAATGTTATGCACCTAAATTTCTTAAGTTT
>NW_005231995.1:0-230 GCF_000412655.1 Myotis brandtii
GTCTCTTATCCAATCCCACCCTTTCCCCAGGCTAAACAGACAGGCCTCTATGGTTACCACCTTGGTTCCTATTGCGCATGGGCATACCTCCCCCCATAGTCTGGGTAAGTGGACGGGGAGTTGAAAAGCCAGTCCTTCCTCCCTATATGGGGAGGGAGGGGTGTGAATCCCCTTGGTGGGGCAATGCTGCTATCCCCTGGCATCCCCTGGAGACTATAAAGCCGCAGCTT
>NW_005231996.1:0-230 GCF_000412655.1 Myotis brandtii
TGCTGCATCTGTCCTGGGACCAGCACACCTGCTTGTGCCCCAGGGGCTCCAGAAAAAGAAAAGTCACAAGTGACCCACACATCCCAACGACATGTGATCATAGATGCAAAAACACACATAGGCTCAGTGACGGGTAAGCGTTGACCTTAGCAGTGAACATATCGGCTTAGGATGGAACTGCCCACCATCACTGCTTTGACTTAAGGTTTCATGTCAGGCCATCCTTTCTG
>NW_005231997.1:0-230 GCF_000412655.1 Myotis brandtii
GGAAAACTATCCTGGAACCCTTTATCCTGCAACTTCCTTCTTATATTTTATCCTGAAAAGTAGTCTTGGACTTGTGCAGAGATTTATCTGCAATGATGTTCATCATATTGTTGTCTATAATGATGAAAGAAAAAAGGAAATGACTTGAAACAATAGGGACTGATTGAATGAACTACAGTTCACTTGGCACACGATGATGCCAGGAAAATAATGCTGTTGAGGAATATTTA
>NW_005231998.1:0-230 GCF_000412655.1 Myotis brandtii
GCCTGCCGGGCTGGGGAGCGGTGAGGGGCTCTGGAGGCAGGTCCTGGGGAGGCGGATCCAGGCTGCAGGAGACCCACCCGGGTGGGTGGGACGGCTGGAGGCTGGCCTTTGATGACGTTGCTGATGGGAGGTGGGGGAGAGGCCTCTGTGAGGAGGAGACTGAGCTCTCTCAGGAACCCAGCCACAAAGCCCAGCACCCACAAGCAGAACCGCCCAGCACAGGCGGTGGA
>NW_005231999.1:0-230 GCF_000412655.1 Myotis brandtii
CATGATTACATCTGGAAGGCCCACAGAATGCAAAGCCCGTCTATGATGACACCAGTCCAAGTGGACCTAACCCTCTCCCTTAACTTGCCTCCCACCCATCCTCCCCGGGGTCCGCAGCTGGCTGGGCCTGGTGTCTGGGAATGAGAAGAGCAACATCGGAAGGAGAAACAGCAGGAAGCCACCCATACTCCCTCCTCCCACTGCAGGTTTCCCCGTGAAGCAGGCCTGCC
>NW_005232000.1:0-230 GCF_000412655.1 Myotis brandtii
AACCTCTTCCCCTCCTCCCCTCCTCAGATTCCACCCCAAGTCACTTCAGACGGCACCCCCCCAACTTCTCCACCCCCGTGGGAGTAAGGCCCACGGTCCACATGCGGATCAGAACCGGCCCAGCCCCGCCCTGTGTGGTGACGGGGCAGCTCCTGCCCACGGGCTGGGGACATCGGGCAAACACTGGTTACCGTGGGGGTGCCTGGGAAGTGACCCCAGCAGGACCATTG
>NW_005232001.1:0-230 GCF_000412655.1 Myotis brandtii
GGCCATGCAAATCTCTCTTCTCTGTATCGTTCCAATTCAGTATATGTGCTGCCGAAGCCAACACTTGAATAATAAATTTAATTAATTTTAAAATAAAAAATAAGCTAATACAGAATTGGAATTTGGTTCTTTTCCACTTTGCTAAAACGACAAGGAATTTCCTTGTTTTCAAGATACAAGGAGACTTGTATTTTTTAATATCTATATCTATATCTATATATAAAATATAT
>NW_005232002.1:0-230 GCF_000412655.1 Myotis brandtii
CATGCACAAATTTCATGCACCAGGCCTCTAGTTGCAAAATAATGATGCACTAAACCAGGTTGAAGAGCCCTGGTCGCACTAACATTCCTTTTTGCTTCAATAAAGTGCATTAATTATAGGCCATGAGTTTACTTTTGTATTGTATTTCCAAGGGTGAGAACGCCATAGAGATGAGAATATATTAGGTTATTTGAGATTGAATGGTAGCTTTTAAAATGTTTTGTTATTTG
>NW_005232003.1:0-230 GCF_000412655.1 Myotis brandtii
GCAGAGAGCCCTCTGGGAGGCTGGCGTGGCCGGTGTCAGCCCGCCTCTCCTCCGTGCCGTGCTCTGCTGCAGGAAGTACTACAAGTTCATCCTCACGCGGAACTTCGAGGCGCTGAACTCCAAGGGGGGCGGGAACCAGGTGTCGCTGCTCAACATCATGATGGACCTGAAGAAGTGTTGCAACCACCCCTACCTCTTCCCCGTGGCCGCTGTGGTAGGTGCCCGTGGCT
>NW_005232004.1:0-230 GCF_000412655.1 Myotis brandtii
GTGCCTGTAACAGCTGGAACTTTCCAAAGAGGTTTATTGGGGGGTCCCCCACCCTGCAGCTTCCTGTGTAGCGAGGGAAACCCATGAGTGAGCTTTCTCACGGCGAGTCATTCGCCTCTAAATATTGTTGTTTCCTGACCCCACTCGTCAAGGTGCATAAACAAAAATAACTTCTGACTCAGGGATGACGTGACTGGCCCTCCAGCTCGGTAGCAGGCATCATCTGACAG
>NW_005232005.1:0-230 GCF_000412655.1 Myotis brandtii
GCCTTCTCATTTTTAAAATGGGCATCATAATGGCTGTGACAAGTCCTCCAAATGGTCTGTATAGATACTCCTGACACAGTGTATATGAGTATATCTGTAGTCACTGTTCCTGGCCCCGGTTCTGGCCAGGGCTCTGACAGGCATCATTGAGTACAGATGTGAAGGGGACAACAGACGCCACAGAGGTGAAAGAATGGGAAGAAACCCAGTGTCTTTAGATGGAGGAGGGA
>NW_005232006.1:0-230 GCF_000412655.1 Myotis brandtii
AACACAACATGGGCAGGTCCATCCTGCCCTCCTCCACTCTGTGTATAAAGAGTGATGTCTCCATAAAGATCTTTCTAATTTGCTAGTCTTATAAAATCTCATTAAACAGTCAATTTTTATCTTTATTCTTTAAAAGGGACTTAGACAAGGAATAAAGAAATTACTGTCCAGGGGGTGAATTTCACTGGAGAAAATTGGACTAGAATGTGGAACGTGACAGATGGCTGTGG
>NW_005232007.1:0-230 GCF_000412655.1 Myotis brandtii
CCAGTCGAGCAGCAGCCCCCTTTGACTCCCGCCCGAAGGCCCGGATGCAGCTCCCCGCATTTCTGAATGTTCTCACTGCATCGAGTACACAGTGCTCTTCGAGGGCATACACCGCTGGTTATACTGTTTCAAAAGACGGTTTCTTCTGGGGAGAAAGGCCGTTTACAGTGTTTCCAACATTCTCAACCCCTGCGCTCCTGGGCCTGTGGCCGGGGCGCTCCTGGGCCTGT
>NW_005232008.1:0-230 GCF_000412655.1 Myotis brandtii
GAAGCTTTCTGATTTGAAATACAAGGCTTTTCATATTTAGTTTCATCAGATTTCACCTGAGAAAAAGGTGAGAGGGAAGACAGTGCAGGGAAAAATAATCACTATCCTTGAAATTAGTCTTAGTTCTTTATTTTTTTAATAGTTAAAAAATCATTTATTTTTCTCATAATTATATACTTATAGAAAAGTTGCGAAGGTCGTGCAAATGATTCCCATATATTTAGCCTGTC
>NW_005232009.1:0-230 GCF_000412655.1 Myotis brandtii
ATAGAATACTAGCACTCCCAGATTTCTGTGTCAGAAAATTAGAATTATCATTGCCTTGTATCAATTTTACTCAACTAATACCATATTTTAGAAGGTAATTTTCAATTTTCCATTTCTGCTGCAAATATTTAATTCATTTAGGATGCTGACTTAAGATACCCTAATTCAAATAGCTTAAACATGGCAACTATGAATAAGCTGAAATAAAGGAAGTCTAAAAGAAAGCCAGT
>NW_005232010.1:0-230 GCF_000412655.1 Myotis brandtii
CATCATTGATGTTACTATGTCTCTCTCCCTCTCCATTCCTCTCTAAAATTATTAATAAAAATATTATTAAAAAACCCTTGCTGTTCCACAATTCCTCCAAAGTCCTCAGCTACTGGTACCCAGACCCCACTGGAGGCAGCCACCCACAGTTAGCACACGAGAGAGTCATCAGTTAGAATGTAGGTTCAGTCATTCCTTTATTCATTCAACAAGCACAGATTGCATGGAGT
>NW_005232011.1:0-230 GCF_000412655.1 Myotis brandtii
TGGGGCACAGTGGAAAGAGATGCCAGATGCTGAGGGCCTAGTGGGAGGTGGAAAATGTGATGCAGGCTTTACTGGAAAGGAGATGCTAGAACTGGGCCTCGAAGGATCAGGGGGAGTTTACCAAGGAAAAGCAGGAAGGGTATGCCACATAGAGGGAACGGCATAGGCCAAGGCTAAGGGGCAGATTAGCTCCTCAGTGGAGTGCTGGAGCTGGCGCGCTCTGGCTGATT
>NW_005232012.1:0-230 GCF_000412655.1 Myotis brandtii
AAGAACGCCAGCTCTTATTTAATTTGTTTAACCTCTGTTCTGGGGAAAGGTCATGTCTATCATTTCAGAAGAAGGTCAAACATGGATTTCCAGAGCTTTCCTTACCAACTGTGTGGCTCATGCTGTGATTTAACCTGTGTCTCTGATCCTTCGCCTATAAAATTAAAAATTTGAGTAATCATAGCGTTTACCACATCTGGGATATTTCAGGATTCAGGCTATAATGCGTG
>NW_005232013.1:0-230 GCF_000412655.1 Myotis brandtii
CAGCCGACAGCCCATCCACTGGGTGAAGTCATGCCATCCCTGTGCCCACATGTTATTTTTCCTCTTCCCCCTTTTTATTTGTATTGTTTTTGAGACCCCAGCCCCTCAAGGGCAGAGGAATCCCCCGGATTCTGCAGCCACAGGTTTGACAGGTGACCTTGGTCCTCCCAGGTGCCTCCTATTCAGTGAGGGAAGGGCTGCCGGTGGGAGCTTGCACCCGGGACAGGCTG
>NW_005232014.1:0-230 GCF_000412655.1 Myotis brandtii
TCTCTCTCTCTCTCTCTCTCTCTCTCCCCCCTTTACTCTCCATCCTTAAAATCAATAAATATAAATTGGGGGAAAGTGCCACAGAGATATGATCTTGTTGCCATTCACAGTGATATTAAAAATTGTGTATGGCTATACTATCTCCTTATGTAGAGCTCTTTTAAAATTGTACTCTATAATTCAAACATTTGAACTTATTTCAACTGACTTAATTTTACTTTATTTTTTTT
>NW_005232015.1:0-230 GCF_000412655.1 Myotis brandtii
AAAGAAAGAAATCTCTTTGTCTTGTCGGATATGCAGGTGGGGAGTCTTTGCTGTCTTCTAAAGCATGTTTTGGCTCCTACAGGAGAGTGAGCAGACCCCTTTCTTCCTTGTTAGGGGAGTAGGTTGGGAGAGGGCTTAGTCTGAGCAAGAGAGTGGGCATCCAGGCTGCAGGAGATGGTTGCCACTTCTCCTCAAGCTGCTGTGTGTGAAACTCAGGCATCCTTACACAC
>NW_005232016.1:0-230 GCF_000412655.1 Myotis brandtii
TTATTAAGTAAAGTAAGGCTGACCTGAGTACAGCCACCACCATATTGCTGCAGTCCATCTAATAACCGAGTCAGCAGCTAGGTAGCTGGGAGCGTCTACAGCGGAGACGCTGGAAAAGTGATGATACACATCCTAAGCAAGACAGACACCGATGGCATGGGTTGCATCACGCTACCTAGAGCAGCACGCAGCTTAAAGCCTATGAATTATTTATTCCTGGAATTTCCCAT
>NW_005232017.1:0-230 GCF_000412655.1 Myotis brandtii
CTAATTTGCATACTGCAGGCAGGGCAGGACAGCTCCACCCCACCTGCCCTGCTGCCATCCAGGCCTGCTATCTGCAACCTGGGGCGGCGGGTGTTCGTGTGCTACCCAAACTGGGGTGGCCGGGCGGGGCAGCAGTGATCCGCTGGACCTCCCGGGCATCCCGTGTGTGACCTGACCAGAGGTGGCAGCAGCGATCAGCCGGCCTGCCCGGGCGTCCCGTGTGCGACCCA
>NW_005232018.1:0-230 GCF_000412655.1 Myotis brandtii
ATTTTATAGGTGAGGAAACAGATTGAGATAGGCTAAAGAATTGCCCCAGGTCTTACAGAGCCAGGCCTGAAACAATGTATTTTTAACTCTTAATCTGCCGTAATTTCTGCTGCCCACGGACCCTGAATTCAGGTGGGCAAATTCAGGAGGGCAACCTGATTCTGCAAATGGATAATCAGTCTCTAAATGGTCGTTTCTGCCCTAGCCAGTTTGGCTCAGTGGATAGAGTG
>NW_005232019.1:0-230 GCF_000412655.1 Myotis brandtii
CTGCTCCATTCTTTAGTTTGTCATTTTCCTTTTATGTCCGATGCATGGTAATCATTGTCTCCCTTTGCAGGCAGCATGTGGTCATGGGAAGTTCCTTGGATGTGCAGTTGACCCTTGAGCAACATGGGGGTTAGGGGTACCAACCCCCGGTGCAGTAGAAAATCTGTATATAACATTGACTCCCAAAACACTTAACTAGTAATTGCCTGCTGTTGACTGGAAACATTACC
>NW_005232020.1:0-230 GCF_000412655.1 Myotis brandtii
AGTGCATAGCATGGAAATACACTTAAAAGATCTTTAATTCTTGATGCAGAAGAATGACTATAAGGATCAAAATGGACGTTATATCTGAATTGATTGATTAGCATTTTTTTTTTCGTAAGGAAGTACTCCCTGCTCCCATTTATGCTTTTAGTATCACTCTTTTTTATTTTATTTATTTTTTTAATCCACACTTGAGAATATTTTTTTCCATTGATTTTTAGAGAGTGGAA
>NW_005232021.1:0-230 GCF_000412655.1 Myotis brandtii
GAGGGGAGGGGAGGGGAGGGGCAGGAAGGCACAGTTTGGAAAGGGGATATATATATGGAATATACAAAGCTTGAGGAGAAGAGGTAAGGCTCAGTGGCTTGGTCCACAGTGTTGCCTCCTGAGTCTAGTATGGTGTCAGCCACTCAGTTAAATGGAGTCAGGCTGGGTCCCAGCCAGAGGGAGCAGTAGAAGAAAGAGAAGAACCTGCAAGAACCACACTATTAAAGTCC
>NW_005232022.1:0-230 GCF_000412655.1 Myotis brandtii
GTAAAACCAAGAATAGAATTGTTTCCTTATGCCTCACCCTACCTATTTTAGTAACCTGGCAGTTTGACTATAGTGACTCCATTTTATTTCTTTACTCTTTCCTCATATAAAATGCTGAATGCAGCCGATTTGGGACAGGGACTTAAATTTAGGCTTCTTAATTCCAATCTTTGGATTTCTTTTTCTTTCTCTCTCCATCAAATAACACACAGAAAGAGCACCCTGCTTCC
>NW_005232023.1:0-230 GCF_000412655.1 Myotis brandtii
CCTCTCCCTTCCTCTCTGAAATCAATAAAAGTAAATGAATGAATGAATGAATGAAGACTCCCACCTCCCACTTGCCAATGAGTACATAAATAAGTGGAACAACACATTGATGGCTCTCTCCCTCCCCTTCTCTGTCTCTCTAAAATCAATCAATAAAAATAAAAAACATTGATTATGTACCTGCTCTGTTCGGGGCACACAAACACCTAGCAAACATGTCAAACTCGCAG
>NW_005232024.1:0-230 GCF_000412655.1 Myotis brandtii
AGAAGACAGATTGGTGGTTGCCAGAGCCAGAGAGTTAGGGGGTGGATGAAATGGGTGAAAGTGGTCAAAAGATACAAATTTCCAGTTACAAAATGAGTCAGCCATGGAGTTGTGATGTACAGCATGGTGAATATAGGGAATAATATTATATTGCATATCTGAAAATTTCTAAGAGAGTATATCTTAAAAGTTTTTATCACAGGGAAAAGAAATTTGTAACTATGTGTGGT
>NW_005232025.1:0-230 GCF_000412655.1 Myotis brandtii
AGTTCCACACTTACAGACACACATGTGAAACTAATTGAAAACACATGGAACTGGGGACGTGGAAAGCGATGCAGCTCTTCCTAACGGTGGGCAGGGCCGGTATGACCAGTGCAGGATATTGTCAGGAGGAAGATCGGTCGTCAGTGCCATCTGAAGTGGAATACATCTCATTGGCGAATTGTAGCTATTGCAGATACACACACACCATAACACATATGACCACATTTAAC
>NW_005232026.1:0-230 GCF_000412655.1 Myotis brandtii
GGGCATGTACCTTGGTTGCGGGCACATCCCCAGTATATATATTTTTATATATATAAAAGAAAAAGATAACCCAAAGGGGCAAGAAAATATATATTTTCATCAGGTATCATATATCTATCTGAGATATCTAATCAGAGACTTTTATGCAGAATATATAAAGAACTCTTTTATCTTAATAGGAAGACAATCTAATTTTATAATGGGAAAAGGATTTGAATAGACATTTCTCC
>NW_005232027.1:0-230 GCF_000412655.1 Myotis brandtii
ACATCAAGTCTATTGTATTTGGGCAAAAAAAAGCAAAACCTGAATTTAATTATGAGGAAATATCTGACCAACCCAAATTAAAAGACATCCAATGAAATAACTGGCCAATACTTTAGTATAAAGAACTTTCTAGTTTGGAAGAGACTAAAGAGACACCACAATTATTGATTGATTGATTGATCCTCACACAAGGATGTTTTTATTGATTTGAGAGAGAGAAAAACATTGAT
>NW_005232028.1:0-230 GCF_000412655.1 Myotis brandtii
ACCTAATAACTCCTTTTCCTCTTGAGAAACAGCTCCTGGTTTTACCCTGGACACATATATAGACTAGAAGCCTGATCATCAGAAAACAGGTGACTACGTAAAATGAGGTGTCCGTTTAGAACTTCCCAGAAAGCTGTAAAGTCAGAAGGCTGGAAACACTTCATTATTATTTATAGGTGATATATAGAGACCCAGCTTGAAAACACAAATACGTAATGTGAGCACTCCTA
>NW_005232029.1:0-230 GCF_000412655.1 Myotis brandtii
TACTCTCCCATTTTCCGGATGAGGAACCTGAGTCTCAGGGAACCTGAGTAACTCTCTCAGGTCGCACATCTAGTAAGAGAAAAGGCTGGGAGGCCAACCCAGGACCGTAAGACAGCAAAGACTTACTAGGCATCTCTTGAACGAATTTGTTCAAAACTACTCTCCTCCCATTATAGTTTCTCAGCTCTTTCTCTTGGATTGAATTTTTGAGTCTTCCTATCTATTTTTTT
>NW_005232030.1:0-230 GCF_000412655.1 Myotis brandtii
GCTAAAAATATAGAAGTGATATATTGGGAAACTGAGGCCAATTCTTACTGACTGGAATTTAATGACAAGAAAGGGCATAGTTTTGTGTGATTACCACAGATAGTAAGACTAAATCTCCAAATTAGAAGCAGAGATATGGGAAAGACTCTTCTTTTATTAGGCTAATTAATGATCTTATAATAGTCTGTATGGATATTTACATGAGAGATCTACTACTTTTAATTGTGTAA
>NW_005232031.1:0-230 GCF_000412655.1 Myotis brandtii
CTCAGTGCATGAATGTTGTGCACCGGGCCTCTAGTTTAAAAAGAAAACTTGATCTCACCACGAAATCAAGGACTTGATGTTTCAGTGTTTTGAATACATATTAAAATAAAAACAGTATTATAAAAAAATGGTATAACTATTATTACATAAAATTACCATATACTCTCTTTACTCCATGTAAAGGAAAACGACCATATATTAGAAATGTTTACTTCACATTAATGAAAAAA
>NW_005232032.1:0-230 GCF_000412655.1 Myotis brandtii
ATTACAGACGATTGCATGGGGATTCTTTTGTAATCCATTAGAATTTCCTTTGCAAATGCTCTTCCCAGTGACACTGACGGGAGTTGGAACAGAGGTGGTTAATGGGAAAGGCCCTGCTCTGAACACCAGAATCCTGGGGCTCATTCCCAAATCTGCACCAACTACACCTTCTCCTCTCTCGCTTTTAGCTAATAACCTCTCTGGATCAAGGCAATTTGCAAACAAGGAAA
>NW_005232033.1:0-230 GCF_000412655.1 Myotis brandtii
AAAAAGCTGTGTGTTAAGTAACCATTTTAAGAAAATGGAGACCAATTAGTAGTAGAGAATTCAAAAATTTTTTATCTCTTATCAGAGCTTTAGAAATGGTGTGACAGTTACTATTGACAGTAGACTTGGTGAAGAAAGAGTGATTGAGTAGTTTTTAGAACCATGTTATTCTTCTGCCATTTCCACATACTAGTAGTAAACTGTATTCATCAGCTGAAGGGAAATAAAAT
>NW_005232034.1:0-230 GCF_000412655.1 Myotis brandtii
GATCATGAGGCTCGTATGTGGGCGAGCAGAGAAGTGAGTGCTAGCGTTTCAGTTCCAGAATCCAGACTCCTAGCCAGTGTGTTAGGCAGCCTCTAAGATGACCCCCTATGGTCCCTGCCTTCTGGTGCTCATGGCTTCGTGCAGGAGCTGAAACTGTTGATTTGCTTCTAACAACTCGAATACAGCAGGAGTAATGGGATAGTACTTCTGAGGTTAGGTTATAAAAAGAC
>NW_005232035.1:0-230 GCF_000412655.1 Myotis brandtii
CTTGGGGATGGGGGCCTCCCCACGCAGGTGGGCACCAGGTGTGTGCATCAGCCTCCACCTGCCGCATCAAGACAGCTTCCGCACGGGAACACCTTCTCCCTTCCCAGCGCAGGGCAGGTGGGTGAGGAAGAACACACGCATCCCATCCTGTTGTGGCTCAAACACCTGCTGGATCTCAGGAGGGTTGGAGCCGGCGTCCTTCGGCATCAGCTCAAGCCCAAGCTCAGGGC
>NW_005232036.1:0-230 GCF_000412655.1 Myotis brandtii
CAGCATTAAACAATGAAAAGTTGCTAGGTCCTGGAACTGGGTAGCCTAGGAGGGACCCAGCTGGGCCAGCTCAAATGTCATCAGGAATTTCTCAACTCAGTATCTGTAACCTTGAGCAAATATTTAACTTTTTATTGGTGTTTAACATACAGCAGAGACATGCACTCATAAGCTAGTCTGCTGGATTCACAACCCATCCATGCAGCCAGCTCCCAGCTGGAGAAATGTCA
>NW_005232037.1:0-230 GCF_000412655.1 Myotis brandtii
TCCCAAAGTGACAGGATGCTCTCTCTCTCTTCTATTCTCCCACTCTCCTTTTTATCTCGATGGTAAGATCCTTTCCATTCTTTTAAAATCAGATTAAAATTGAATTCTTCTATAACCCCTACCCTTAGCCCCTGAAGGTTCATTCTATCAATTCCTCCTCTAAGATCCTGCCACGCCCTGTATAGCAAATACCAGTTTTGTTGTATCTGTGCTCTGCTGAAATTTTATAT
>NW_005232038.1:0-230 GCF_000412655.1 Myotis brandtii
TCTCCTTCCATCAGCTTTTCTCCACCCTTTACTCTCTTCTACCTCTCTTCACCCTCCTTTCCCTTTTAAGCCCTAAGTTTTAGAAAATGTTTGTTCAAAGCAGTAGACAGTCAGAGCACATAATCATCTTCATGTGAAGACAGGCTATATCTTTCTGACACACTGACATTTCACCAGGTGTCAGCACCTTTAAGAATGAAGCTCTGTAGCCCTAGCTGGTTTGGCTCAGC
>NW_005232039.1:0-230 GCF_000412655.1 Myotis brandtii
CAGCCAGAAGTCGGGCTCACAGCTGGTGAGCGCAGCTACCGTGGCGTCGGGAGCCTTCCCCCACTCCGTGGCAGCGCTATGGAGCGGTGGCAGCAGGCGCAGCCGGCTGGGATGAACGCAAGCAGCACAGCCCCTGGCCCCTGCTCGGGCTGCTCCCTGGCTGCCTGCCACTTGGCGCACTGCTACCTCTCTCAGAGGATGTCCAACTGCCAGTTTAGGCCCCAACCCCC
>NW_005232040.1:0-230 GCF_000412655.1 Myotis brandtii
TTACCAAACCAGTGTTATCTGGTCCTTGCCAAGAACTCTGACCTGATTTTCTACCTTTGCTTTCCTTTGGTCAAATTGACTTTTCTATTCCTCTAAATATCAAGCACCTATCCACCTCACGGATATAGCCTTTGTTTCTTCTCTTATCTAGAATGATCTTACCCCAGATATGCACATTTATTTTGTTCAGTATACTCATATATCACCTCCCAGAAAGGCCCTTCCTGATC
>NW_005232041.1:0-230 GCF_000412655.1 Myotis brandtii
CACATTCCAAACCAAGACTAAACCTGTTAGAGTGGCTATTAATCTTAAATATTGCCAAAATTTTAACTGTATTTGGCATCTGAGAATGACCTAGATTATGTTCAGAAAGCAGTCTTTGAAACTAGAGATGGGAAGCCTCACAGGGCTTCCGGATGAGCAAGAAAATCTTTAGTAAAGTCGTTGGCTTCGCATCGCAATCCTGCATTGGCATCAATCCAAGAGATAGCATC
>NW_005232042.1:0-230 GCF_000412655.1 Myotis brandtii
GAGAAATAAAATAAGTTTTCTAAATTTCAGTGTTATAATGGTCTACTATTTGTTTATATAAACCTCCTAAGGTTATATGACTCTAAATTCTGAAAGTATAGGAACCATGCCTGTATTTATCACCATTATACCCCCCAAACTGTTAGTGGTAGGTTTTCAATAGATATTTGTTAAATGAGAATATCTATTTTTTCCTTGTTTGCATATGGCATAAATATAATTGAAATTTA
>NW_005232043.1:0-230 GCF_000412655.1 Myotis brandtii
GCCAAGGCTCGAGTCTCCCCGACGGTCCATTCGGCTGAATGGCGGGCGGCACAGCTGGCCGCGAGCTGTGTCTTGAACAAATGCCATCCCTCATGTGCCGCCGCCTCTCTGGGGCTTATTCTCAAAACATTAAGAAAACAATGATGCAGGAGAAGGCGGGTGAGGCCACCTGGGAGTTTATAAATACCTGCTGTGGCGGAGGGAGGGGCCCCGCTCGCCTCTATCTCTGG
>NW_005232044.1:0-230 GCF_000412655.1 Myotis brandtii
CCAGAAGGTGCTGGCTGGGGAGCTCCCCTCAGCCCCCTCCGTTTCCAGCCTCACGGCCTTCCTTCACAGCTGCTATTCCCCAGGCCCCCGAGTTTGCACATCGGTGCAGTGCGCCAGTCAGCTGAGGTGGTGACACGCCCGGAGGCATGTGAGCCTTCGCCGGGGACACTGCCAGAGTCTTTCTCCCCAGGAAACTGCCCACCGGCCCTGCTGCTTTGCAGGGCTGCCCG
>NW_005232045.1:0-230 GCF_000412655.1 Myotis brandtii
CGGGTACCTGGTACCTCACCTCTTCCGTATCCTGTGTCCGCCCCCTTTCTGTTTCTCCTGCATTGTACCCCAGGCCAGGCACTGCCGCTTCCCCGCCTCCCAGAGAGGATGGCGCCCCCTCTGTCTGAGTGTGTACGGGGGTCCTCTGAAGGAGGGAAGGGGCACTGGTCCTAGGATAGAATTTCTTTAAAACACCCTAGCAGCGGTTCTCAACCTGTGGGTCGCGACCC
>NW_005232046.1:0-230 GCF_000412655.1 Myotis brandtii
TTGTGGAGAGGTACTTTAAAACTATACAAATACCTCATTCCTCATCACACTTTTAATCAATTTATATATTTATTCAGTGTGGACTTATGGTTTCCTATTTCATTCAATGGGTTATAATCCATTGCTACAATTATTTATTTCAGTGCTCAAATTATCCTACATTTGCCCATTGGAAATACCTTCAAAACGGCTTCTGGCCCTAACCGATTTGGCTCAGTGGATAGAGCATC
>NW_005232047.1:0-230 GCF_000412655.1 Myotis brandtii
ATGGCTCAAGGCCAAATCATTAATAAGGGGCACAGAGGCCTGTACGCACCGGGCCACAGAGCTTCCTCCTCTTGGCTCTTTGAAGTGCTCCAAACAGCATGGCAGGTGTACCTTTACCTCTGAATACTAAAAACAAGGTATTAAGTTGGGGAAGCTGCCTATATATATGGTGAAGAAAGTCCCAGAAGGCTGGGTTAAATCTGCAGCTGTCTGGGACATGGAATTATCCT
>NW_005232048.1:0-230 GCF_000412655.1 Myotis brandtii
CATGGATTGGAAAATGCAGAATCAAAAATATATATTTGTAATGATATTATTGAAATTAATTTCATTACTGTACCATATAATCTATTAAAATGAAAACAAAAAAATTTCTGGAAATTTTCTTTCAACTATATGGAAATATTGAATTAGTCTTTCTCTAATAGAACATTAACTTAGTGGAATTTTTTTCTAGTTTTTTTCCTTGATTTTTCTCTGAATTGATTTACTCTTCT
>NW_005232049.1:0-230 GCF_000412655.1 Myotis brandtii
GTAAGCTGGGCTGAGCATGAGTGTGGGGCAGTCAAGCATCTTTTCAAGGCAAAGGCCTGTCTAGGTAAGCCTTGCAGAAAGCCAGGTGCCATTCTGGGGCCACTGGAGAGTGGGCAGTGAGAGGGAGGGGTGAGAGGTGGGGAAGGGCTGGCTTCCAGCCAGGAAGCTGCAGAAAGCACTCAGGTGGGAGAACATGGCCCTTGGGGTGACTTGGAGGGATTCCTGCTCCC
>NW_005232050.1:0-230 GCF_000412655.1 Myotis brandtii
AGAGACTGACATAGGTGTATAGATAGTTAGATATTAACACATATTATCTATTTGGTCAATAATTATATCATTTCCTTGTGAAAATACCAATCTGGGACTGTGTTTTTTTTCTTAATTTTTATAATGTTTCTGTTAAATTTGTTGGGGTGCCATTGATTAATACAATTATATAGGTTTCAAGTCTACAATGCTGTAATACATCATATGTATATTTCATTGTGTGTTTACCA
>NW_005232051.1:0-230 GCF_000412655.1 Myotis brandtii
AGAGACTGACATAGGTGTATAGATAGTTAGATATTAATATATATTATCTATTTGGTTAATAATTATATTATTTCCTTGTGAAAATACCAATCTGGGACTATGTTTTTTTTCTTAATTTTTACAATGTTTCTGTTAAATTTGTTGGGGTGCCATTGGTTAATACAATTATATAGGTTTCAAGTCTACAATGCTATAATACATCATATGTATATTTCATTGTGTGTTTACCA
>NW_005232052.1:0-230 GCF_000412655.1 Myotis brandtii
ACAGGGTGGGGCAAAAGTAAGTTTATAGTTGTGAGTAGGTGAAAGAGTTCTCCCTGTATTATTATTTATTAATTGTTATATTATTTTCATACAAAAAACTGTAAATCTACTTTTGCCCTACTCTGTATAATACTGTTTGTGAACAGTAACGAAAACATAAATTTAAAATTTTACAAATAAATAAATACAAAGCCCTGACTGGGTAGCTCAGTTGGTTAGAGCATTGTCCC
>NW_005232053.1:0-230 GCF_000412655.1 Myotis brandtii
CCCCCCAGCTGGCCCCACCCCTGATCGGCCTCTCCCATACCGATTGAGTGCCTGGCAGCTGGCCAACCATCCTGTGGCCCTTCCCTCCATCTGGCCCTGATCGGCCCACCCCACCCTGATCAGCCCGCAGCCCCTCCCTCTGGCTGGCCCCACACCTGATTGCCTCTCCCACCACAATAGGGGGTGAGGCTGGTCGGCCAACCTTCTGCAGCCCCTCCCCATGCCCCCCC
>NW_005232054.1:0-230 GCF_000412655.1 Myotis brandtii
GGGGGGACACTGGTCCACAGAGGAGAGTCCTTGGAGGGGGTGGTCTCCTGCCTGGGCCCAGTCCCAGCGGCCAGGGCTGTGGGCAGGGCCGGCTCCCCCACCGGCGCTGGGCTGCTGGGTGACACCGTCCCTGACTCACCAGCCTCAGGATGTCAGCCGCGGGCCTCAGGCTGCAGGGGGGTGGCTCCCAGCTGGGCAGAGGCTGCATGTCCACCCCAGGGACCCTCATT
>NW_005232055.1:0-230 GCF_000412655.1 Myotis brandtii
TGCCTCCTACATGCCCCCTACCAGGACTTGAACCTTTCAGTACATGGGATGGCGCCAGCTAACTGAGCCACAACAGCCAGGGCTGTAAGCTGACTTTTACAATCTTTCTCTTTCACACCTGTGTCATGGCACAACAAATGATCAACAAACTGGATGCTTTGTGGACGCCTAATTCTATCAGTGATATTTCTTAATATAAACAATGTCTGGTTTGTGTTTTGAAAAAAAAA
>NW_005232056.1:0-230 GCF_000412655.1 Myotis brandtii
ATTGATAAACATGATCAGAGTTAAATCACGTCTTGAGGGGAAGACATTGTGTGGAGTTCAATAGCTTGAAGAGTTTGTCAGAATTCTATTGATTTTGAAATTTTTAGCTAATTGTTTCTTTCTCAGACTCTGAGGAATGATGTAATTTACTTCTGCTCCTTTAGGTATATATTTTATTTATTTTTCCATTACTTACTTTTAGATTTTTTTTTAATGGGACATATTTGACT
>NW_005232057.1:0-230 GCF_000412655.1 Myotis brandtii
GGTCCACAAAGCTCATTGACAGCACAGCTTGCGTCGACGGCCACGGATTTTACACACCCCACAGGCACGCTCCAGCCCCTGGCCCATGGCAACTCGGCACTTGCGTCTGCAGCTGCAACGCTTTACTTCTAATGTTAGTTTAAAACCCCCAGGTCCTGTGGAGGGAGGAGGAGGGTCAGGCACACTAGGGAGAGGACTGGGAGGAGATCTTCTGAGAGAGGAACTCTATA
>NW_005232058.1:0-230 GCF_000412655.1 Myotis brandtii
CCCCCCCCCCCCCCCCCCCGCCTTGCTTCCTTCAGCATCCTGGAGTGGGTCAGAAGGAAGAGACCAGAAAAAGAATAAGGTGGTGGCTTGATAGGGTCACATGCCATATTGGGCAAAGGAAACCAGCATCCCTTGTGAGGTTGGGTTCTCAGATCCTACTACTCAGGCCCTGATGGGTTGTAAGCAAAATAGGAGAGAAGGGTGTGCAGGCACTCACGTGGCGGGAGAAG
>NW_005232059.1:0-230 GCF_000412655.1 Myotis brandtii
AGGCCCAGTGCACGAAATTCGTGCACTTGGGGGGGGGATCTCTCAGCCCTGCCTGTGCCCTCTCATAGTCTGGATTCCTGCAATCAATTGCCCTGCAGAGAGAGGCCCTGCCCACACACCATAGCCTGCCAGCTGGTGGCTATGCAGGGCAATCATGGGGCGATGGCAAGACCCCCGACCAATCACATTGCACACGCCTTGGCTGGTCTGGCGCCAGTGGGTGTCATAAC
>NW_005232060.1:0-230 GCF_000412655.1 Myotis brandtii
TTAACGATGACTGTAATTATGTTAGGAATTCTTGCTCGGGCTCACCACAAAGAAGAAAAACATAACTAGGCCATCCTTGGTGCAATTGTGAAATACCTCGCACAATCTGTCGCTGGCTCTCTACGTACCCTTTCCCTGTAGGAAGGGACAGTGAGCGGATACCCAGCAAACCCAGCTGACTAGCAAAGGGGGACACACACAGTGACCCACTGCTGCTCTGCCCCCAAATA
>NW_005232061.1:0-230 GCF_000412655.1 Myotis brandtii
TGATTCCATCCATGTTTCAAAAAGCTTGGAGCTGCAAGGGACCAGACTGCAGATGCCCCCTTCCCCAAGTGCCCCCCTCCTTCCCGGGCACCCCTCCCATTCCACATGAACCCTCCATCTCACCGCCCCTTGCACCCCTCCATACCTTCCAAAGTGCCCCCACACTCCCGCCCCTTCCCACACACCCCCCCACATGCTCCCTCCTCCTGCACCCCTTGCCTCTCACCTAC
>NW_005232062.1:0-230 GCF_000412655.1 Myotis brandtii
CAACCACAGGCAGATATACCTTCTCGGGGTGAATTGTACGGTTTCACAGAGTCACACAGTATCTCAAGATGCCACACACATTCACCGGCGATCAGAACTTCTCTCCCATCCGGTCTCAGCCTCACACTTTCTCTGTGTCCCACACAGTGACATGTGATCACTCATGCACCCTCCTTGTGAAACACTATTACATCGTATTTTTTAAAAATATATTTTATTGATTTTTTACA
>NW_005232063.1:0-230 GCF_000412655.1 Myotis brandtii
TGCCTAATTTATAAATTAAACTTTATCATAGGCATGTGTATAGGAAAAAGACATGGTATGGTATATATAGTGTTTGGTACAACCCATGGTTTCAGACATGCACAGTGGGTCTTGGAACATATTTCCTATAAATAAAGAGGGACTACTATATTTATTTTCTTTCTTTTCTTTTTAAATCTTTTTTTTACATCTTTATTGTCCCCCTTTTTCTCCCAGTGACCCCTTCTAGC
>NW_005232064.1:0-230 GCF_000412655.1 Myotis brandtii
TCAGTAAGATTTCTGCTGTTTAGCAGGTAATATTGCAAGGAAATTTTATCTTTTATGTCATTTGTTGTCTCAACTTTCATTTGTCTCTACATAGCTTTGTTTATTTCTGCTTTGCAGAGATCCCCCTACAAAGGCAATTTTATCATCCGTCGGTTCCCTCTAGCCTATTCCTTCCTTCCTCATTGGCATCCCCACTCCCCTGATAACTCACATGGATTCCAACATGGATC
>NW_005232065.1:0-230 GCF_000412655.1 Myotis brandtii
TGCAACCCGGGCACATGCCCTGACCAGGAATCAAACCTGTAACCTCTTGGTTCTTGGGTCAGTGCTCAACCGCTAAGCCACACCCAGTTGGGCCATTTTCTTGCTTTACCCAATTGTACCTTCACTTCTTTCTTTCCTTGCAGCTTCCTCCTTTATTGAGGGAGAGGGTGGGACAGAACAGGCAACTCCAACATATTGGCCCCTTTCTGTCTTTTCAGTATGAAACCTAT
>NW_005232066.1:0-230 GCF_000412655.1 Myotis brandtii
AGCTTCCTCTCCCAAGGTAACCCCCATCCAGAGATGGAGTACAGAGACTGGCCCCTAGCCTCCATTTGGGACAACTCTGAGGGGCCATCCCAGCTCCAGAGTCCTGTGTCGTCCCCCCCCCACCCCCCCCGCCCCGCGACAGACTGAGGCCTCTGTTGGTGTGGGCTGCTCCTGCATGCGAACCTCCATTTCGGGGTTGCCTCTTGGGGAATGCTCCCACTGACCCCCGA
>NW_005232067.1:0-230 GCF_000412655.1 Myotis brandtii
AACTTGTGACTGGGAACCGAGGCACATGTGGCCCAGCTGGTCTGTGGGTCTCCCACCCCCTTGTGAAGAAACCTGTCCAGCCACAGCCCTGCAAAGGAGCAGCCGGCCGGTGACCTTCCCCCCTGGCAGGAGCTGAGTGGACGCAGACTCCACCTGGGGCACCCCCAAACCCTTATCTGGGGATCAGAGGCCTAGGGAGGGAAGGGGTCGGCAGGGAGCAGCCACAGGCC
>NW_005232068.1:0-230 GCF_000412655.1 Myotis brandtii
TAAGGCCAATGTTGGGGGAAAAGCAGAGGGGGTCCAGCAGGGATAGCATCCCAGGCAGGACACTCACTTCTGAATAGGTGGGAGCCACCAGCAGAACCGGGACGAACCCCGACCCTCAGAAAAGATCTCCATCCGAATGTCTTCATGCCCTTATCCAGGATCCTACAATTATCTACTGATGACTTTGCATTTTGAAAAGTGCCTCAAGATATGTAGGAGCTAGTTACACT
>NW_005232069.1:0-230 GCF_000412655.1 Myotis brandtii
AAGCATCTCTCAGTCCCTGTGTCCGCGCGCACAGTAGCCACACTGTTGTTCCAGGTCTCCAGCGGAATCTAAAAGGCCAGCCAACCACACAGGCTACTTGGACTGAATGTAGCCTAAACCAGTTCATTTTCATCTCACAATTATGAAATGATTAGTGTGAGTAGCACCCATTAATATAGGTATTAATTATAATAGCTTCCTAAGTGTGAGAAAAGAGAACAGGAAAGGAA
>NW_005232070.1:0-230 GCF_000412655.1 Myotis brandtii
AAAATATTTTGTTACTGGTGTCTTTATAAGCTCCTTTTAGATTTTAAAATATGTAAATATGAAAGAAATAACAACATTTACTTTAAACTGAAAAGCTTATTATTATTCCTTCACTTCAAATGTATACCACGGCCACATTTGTAAAGGCAATTGTTAACTTGCTACAGAATCTAAAAGATTAAAATATACATGATAGTCTGGTTGGCATGGCTCAGTGGTTGAGTGTTGAC
>NW_005232071.1:0-230 GCF_000412655.1 Myotis brandtii
TATCCTCGGGTGAGGATTAAAAGGGAGAAAAGGAGGCCGTATGTCTGGGGAACATCCTGTGTGCTGAGCCTCGGTCTTCTCCCACGGCCACTCTTAGTCAGCCTCATGAGACACTGGTGAACACTGGCCCGCGGCTGTCATAGCAGCGCACTCTCCCCATCCATGCACGGAGCCAGCAGAGTCAAACAGGCCAGACACAGGGCTCTGCTTGCTCTGAAGGTGCCTGCCCT
>NW_005232072.1:0-230 GCF_000412655.1 Myotis brandtii
TCTGGTGAAGTCTAAGCAGACTGTCTGGACAGTGCTCAGTGCTGTTACCTAGCGCACCTCCTCTCCACGCCCCTGCCACACGTGTAGGCTGCTGGGGGTGGCGGACGGGGGTCACTCTGTGCTCCCCCAAAACAGCGGTACGTGGGAATGGAAACCAGGACAGTGGCCAGTGGTCCCCACACTGCTGGCAGTGCTGAGAGGCTCAGACCAGACTGGGAGGGGCGTGCCCC
>NW_005232073.1:0-230 GCF_000412655.1 Myotis brandtii
GTTTCACACCGAAAGTGTTAACAAACCCAAGGAGAGAAACATAAGGCACCATGAAAAGATCTTACAAAAACTCCGACAAGGACATTCTTCAACATGCTCCTTGCGGAAGAGAAAGGCGTGCTGAGCTCTCTGCATTAAGTGTGCCACGGGGACTGACCATTATCATTTAAATCCCGATTACTTCACACGTTGTGTTTTTTATACCATACTTTGTAAAAAAAAAAAAAAAA
>NW_005232074.1:0-230 GCF_000412655.1 Myotis brandtii
AAAAAAAGTCCCTGAAGTTACTGAGCTTTCATTCTGGTGTGGGAGACAGATAATAAAACAAGTACAAAGGTATTTTCAAACAGCAGAGTACAAAGCACCAAGTACTTCTAATTAAATCTTTAATTGTGATCGATTAAATTTATTGCAAGAACCCTTTAGGTTGATCGGTCCAATGGTTTATTTCACAATAAATGTGAAGATTTCTTTGTGAAAAAAACTAACAGTATTAG
>NW_005232075.1:0-230 GCF_000412655.1 Myotis brandtii
TAACAGACCCATTCAGACGGACAGCGCAGAGGCGGCTGCTAACTGGAATCCAGTCAATCAGCGCGCGCTCAGCCGCACAACTAAGAGCGATTCCAACACCAGCTTGTCCACGAGCTCGGGCTGCGGGATCACCAGATACGCGGAGTGTGTAGGCAGGAGAAGCTGAAGACCAAAAAGGCGGGTTGAGAGGGATGACCGTACTAGGGTCTTGTATGCGTGTTTCGGAGACA
>NW_005232076.1:0-230 GCF_000412655.1 Myotis brandtii
GAGACTCTTTGTCATATTCCCTTTCTGAGTCCTGGGATTTCTTTATATACCTTTCTATTTAGAAGACAGTCTTAAGACAGAGTCTCCAGAAGCACACCTTGAAGCAAGGATTTATTTATATGTCAGTGATTTATTACAGAAGTGTTCCCAAGAGAAATCAGTAAGGAACTGAGAGAAGCAGGAGGGGAAAGGGAGTCCATGCTGCATTTGCAGACTAGGACTTACCCAGG
>NW_005232077.1:0-230 GCF_000412655.1 Myotis brandtii
TTCAAGGGTCGCGGCGTTAGGAAGGTTGAGAACCGCTTTTGTAGAAGGACCTTTGAAAGGGGTTATGGGGGTGCAAGTGGACATTGCCAGGAAGCAAAAACAAAAAATAAAATAAATAAAAATCCAGGGACTGAGAAAATGCCCAGGAAAATGGCTGTTTGGCACCTTATTTAAATGTTTGTTTGTTCGTTTTTGTTTTTTTATTGATTTTAGAGAGAGGAAGGGAGAGA
>NW_005232078.1:0-230 GCF_000412655.1 Myotis brandtii
TCTCTCTCACATTGATGTTTTTGCAGCCCTCTTCCCTGCCCTCTCTAAAAAATAAAAATATTGGCAGTCAAAATGCATAAAATAATTTATTGGCTACAATAGATTCCTGAAGACATTGGTGCTTTATTTTCTAACATTATCTAGAAATTTTTAATATCCACAAAAGGGAGAGGAAGACACTCATCAGATTGAGAAGGATTATAATAGGGTTGGTTAGAACAAGCCATCTC
>NW_005232079.1:0-230 GCF_000412655.1 Myotis brandtii
ATTTATTTATTTATTTATTTATTTATTTATTGTCAATTCATTCTGTTCATTAGATTCCACAAAAAAAGTGAGATCATGTTATATTTGTCTTTCCCAGATTGGCTATCCCAAAGGGTAGATCCCTCGTTTTTACAGCCACATAGTATTCTATAATGTAAATGTCCCACAGCTTTGTTTTATCCATTCATCTACAGATGGGTACTTGGGCTGTTTCCAAATCTTAGCTATTA
>NW_005232080.1:0-230 GCF_000412655.1 Myotis brandtii
CTGAGGAAGGGACTGTCTGACAGAGCTTTGTGCACAGGCCTGGCCTTGTGACCAGCTTGAGGTAAACGTTCAGTAGGTGGTTATTACATAAGCGAGGGAAGAAACAGTTCACTCCAGATGACAGGAAATCCATAAAAAAACAAGCATGTCAAAGAGAAGTTAAAAATCAATCAACGCCACACCCTTTATTTAAATGTGAAATGCTGCACTCTGTACTTGGACTTCATTTA
>NW_005232081.1:0-230 GCF_000412655.1 Myotis brandtii
CCCACAGATGCCATCACCCTTGGGTCAAGTCCTCCCTTCCTTATGGCATCAGCCTGGGGGATGTACTAGCCCATCATCTTGAATCCTTGTCCCCAACCCTGTGGAGCTAGACAGTACAAAGGAGCCAGCTGCCTGGGCCCATGGTGCACACTTTCATGGAGATCTCTTAAGAAGGTTTAGATGGACTCAACCTTGTCAGAGACTGAGTTGTGTGACTTTGGGTTGGGAGC
>NW_005232082.1:0-230 GCF_000412655.1 Myotis brandtii
CCCCTGCTCCTGAGGGGCAATCGGGGCAGTAGCCGCCACTCGCACCCACTCCTGGCGCCGGCCCCAATCCCTCCGCACCATCAGCAGGTGCGAGCAGGTATGGCGTTGCCAGCAGACTGGGGACTGGGGCCATGGTGGGAGGGGCCGGGCGGGCGGGGGCGCGGAGGATGGGCTGAGACCCACCCATGTGCCCTCCGCAGCCTCACAGCCCACAGTTCCTTTCAAGGTGC
>NW_005232083.1:0-230 GCF_000412655.1 Myotis brandtii
ACACATTTGGAACACCAAAAGGAGTTAATGACCTCTGGACATGGCTTTTGATAATGTGGATGTTGGAGAGAAAGCTGAGAGATTGGCTTAATAATGATGTCAGCAACCATAAAGCTTCAACTGATTTTCCCTTACACAACACTGGGTGAGATTCCTTTTGTTTTTAGTTCATTGAAGACAAGTTAATAACAATTTTTAGAAGTTACTTTTACTGAGTAATTTAAAAGAGA
>NW_005232084.1:0-230 GCF_000412655.1 Myotis brandtii
CGTGTGTGGGGAGAAGGATGTGGGCCTGAGGCAGGAGGCCAGAGGGGAGGCTCCTGCTCTCATCTAGGCAAGAAGAGATGAACCGGGTGTGTGTGTAGGGGGTGAGGATAGATTTTGGGTGTACTTTGACGTTTGAGCCCACTGGACTTGCTGTCAGGATGCCCGTGGGCAGAGAGAGGGGCATCGCGTGGGCACTCCTGGCTTCAGCACCACGGATAGCGGCACCCCCC
>NW_005232085.1:0-230 GCF_000412655.1 Myotis brandtii
AATCTTTCTGAGGTTACTTTGTGATATTGTATCTGAGGCTACCCCACAGGGATGGCAACCACTGCTCATCGAATCCACTCCCATTTCTACAACTCTGGATTACAGAAGGAGAAAGTTGGCAGAATTCATTTCTTCCTCACTGTTTTCATATGGTGAACATCTCCATTCTCAAGCCAGCAATAGAAGGTCTACCACTACTTGTCTTAAGTCTTGGATGCTTACAGAGAAAG
>NW_005232086.1:0-230 GCF_000412655.1 Myotis brandtii
ACTGGTCGACCGGTCAAACGGTCAGACACGTAGCATATTAGGCTTTTATTACATAGGAAGGATAGTCACCATGCTGCACAAGATCCTCAGAACTTCTAACTCAAATGTGTACCTTTGACCTCCATTGCCCACTTCCTCCTCCTCCCAGCCCTTGAAAACCACCATTCTGATCTCTGTTTCTATGGAATTGGTTTCTTTTTAGGGTGTGTGTGTGTGTGTGTGTGTGTGTG
>NW_005232087.1:0-230 GCF_000412655.1 Myotis brandtii
AATGAGGCCTTGTCTGTACCTTCTTTCCAGGACGTCTCTCCCCTGGCATTCCTTCGTTGCTGGTGAGGGTTTGCACTGAAAGAGAAGTCTCTCACACATGCCTCACTGAAGAAGTCTTTGTGCTCCAAATGTGCTGCTTGTAACTGATTCAGATGCAAAATATCTTTTAACACCGAGAAATACTGCTTAAATTGATGGTTCTTCTGGGTTGCTGGAGCTGTCTTAGAAGC
>NW_005232088.1:0-230 GCF_000412655.1 Myotis brandtii
TCTTTTCCTGTCTAAGCATTTTTAGTTAAGTAGTCTCAAAATTTTCAAGATGCCTATCCATCCCCAGATTTATGAAATGTTGTATTAAAATAATGGTCAAATCTACAATATCCTCTTAAAATGACAAAGTTGGGCTAGACATAATGAAGAAAAATTCTTCCTCAAAATTTGTAGTGGACATTAGTGGGTTTTACCATCCAGCATCTGTTTCTCTTTCTCCTATTAGTAGT
>NW_005232089.1:0-230 GCF_000412655.1 Myotis brandtii
GTGACAATAGGAACTCCTCAGTTTTATTTTAAGCTCTATGTTCCATGGCCTTGAGAAGCCAGGGGCTAGGGTGGGAATGGAGAAGGACTTTGGTGACTAAACAACCAATGTGGACAAAGACTTCTTCACCTAACCCATGAAGGTTAAGATCCTGTGGAAGCCTGAGTTTGGAAAACGTTATCCAATGTAACAATTGGAACACATATAAATCTGCCTGTTCCTTGTCCTAC
>NW_005232090.1:0-230 GCF_000412655.1 Myotis brandtii
AGACAGTAAGCTGGGAAATCATAGGGATCACCTCATTCCTTCTCATTTCTCTGGGAAGACTGTCTTGCATTGTCTGATAAAAGATAGTTTTACCTATTTTTCTTGATTTGTGTCTGTTTTAGGCAGAAGAGTACCTATTACTCTATTTTGGCTAAAGGCCAAGATATGAATTAATTTTGCAAACTCCACTGTGGATAATTTAATTCCATCTCATTATAGAATTAATCTAC
>NW_005232091.1:0-230 GCF_000412655.1 Myotis brandtii
AGGAAGAAAGAGAATTTGATTGGAATTAAGAACCCAGCCACTTCCACCATGCCTCCTGCTACCTCCCATCCCAGGCATCACCATCCTTGGCTAGGATTACCATAATAGTTAGGACGCTTGGCCCCTTCTTCTATGCTGCTGCTATTTCCAATACAGCTCCCTTTAAAGGTCGATCATGTCACTCCTCTGCTCCAAACCTCCCATGTACCTCACAGTACAACTCAAGCATC
>NW_005232092.1:0-230 GCF_000412655.1 Myotis brandtii
GGGGTGGGCGTGGAGAATGAATGAGAAAGAGAAAAATGAGAAGAGAAAGTATTTTAAATGTGTTTTTAAAAGATACACACACAGACGCAAACGTTCTTGCAGCTGAGCTTATCGTGTAACCATATTTTCATCTCGGATCTTGTGAGAGGGGCCATATGGGCAGAGCTGCATCCTCCCCTTCCCCACAAGACACGTCACACGCCGCTGAGTGACAGGGATGTGCTCTGAGA
>NW_005232093.1:0-230 GCF_000412655.1 Myotis brandtii
GATAAAGTTGCACAGGACTGAATATATACACATACACACGATGTAAGAATAGTTTCAACTGCATGTGAATCTTCTATTACCTCAAAATAAAATTTTTGAATAAATGGTGATCCCAGGGTTCTGACCACAAGTTCAGTTCTCCTAGACTTGGAAAAATTTAATTCACATAAATGATATTTTTGTACAGTAGCATTACTAACCTTTTGTTGACAGTAATATTAAAACATTTA
>NW_005232094.1:0-230 GCF_000412655.1 Myotis brandtii
CAGGAATGAATTATTTATCTGGCTTCCAGTATCATGGAGGTGAAATGGTGATGAACGTACAATAGTATCCAATTACATGAGAGTATTGTCTGAATGAGGCTCAGAAGCAAAACACCTGTTGATAGACTCAATATGTGCATTGAGCATATTATGCAGCATATTAATTAAATTTCTATGCATTGAAACTGATGGTCAGGTATTTTAACATTTCTTTCAGAACAACATATATG
>NW_005232095.1:0-230 GCF_000412655.1 Myotis brandtii
GGCACGTTTTGTCAGCAATTCCCAGTCCTTCACAGCCCTCTCTTTTCATTGACCCACAACACCCACCACTCTTAACAGAGCTTGTTTCTCCCTTGGGGGAAAAAATATTTGAAAATAAAATGGTCATATAATATCTATATATACAGCATAAAAGGCTAATAGGCAAAGTGTCCCCTCAGGAGATGGAACGGGAGACTGGGAGCTCAATTGCTCGCTATGATGTGCACTGA
>NW_005232096.1:0-230 GCF_000412655.1 Myotis brandtii
TTTTCATGGGCTTATTTCCCATCTGTATATTTCTGACGAAGTGCAAACCTTTTGTCCACTTTTTAACTGGGTTGGCTATTTATTATTATCATATACTAGAGGCCCGGTGCACGAATTTGTGCACAGTTGGGGTTCCTTGGCCTGGCCAGCAATTGAGACCTATCAGGGAGGCCAGCCGGCCAGAGGGAGGTATCCCTGGAGGTTGGCCAGCTGACCCCCCGATTGGGGCC
>NW_005232097.1:0-230 GCF_000412655.1 Myotis brandtii
GCGGGTTCAGGCTTCTTGGAAGGAAAGAATGGGTACATTGTGCTCCTTCTGGAGAAATTCCTTAAGTCCCATTTACAAGACTCAGTGTCTTCTGCCAATGGCCTCCTCGCTGCCCCTTCCTAGGACTTTCAGGGCAGTGTGCTCAGATCCACAACAAGATGCGGAGGCAGGGCATGCCACTGGAGAAGTCTCTGTGTTCAGCCAGGAGGCCAGAGGCCACAGTGGGTCTG
>NW_005232098.1:0-230 GCF_000412655.1 Myotis brandtii
TTTTTAAGTTGATAATTTTGTATGGCTCAAGAATGATATTATAAATATGCAAATGACCTTTGGCAGAAAAAAGGTTCCCCACCGCTGGTATAAATTATGTACCGTATCAAATAGAAAATGGAGATATTTTAAATTAAACAGTTCTTTCTCATGTAAGTGATGTGCCCCAACCATCACTTAGAGACCTCACATACTAGATCCAGGTCAGGGCTGACCTCATGGCAGCTGGA
>NW_005232099.1:0-230 GCF_000412655.1 Myotis brandtii
AAGACACCAAGGAGGCACTCGGGGGCATCTGTTATTGCTTCATAGGGAGGTTACATTCCATCCATATCCATCCATCCCCCCATCCATATCCATCCATTCATTCACCCATCTATCCATCCACCTCTCATTCCTTCCTTCTACCCACCCCACTCCATCATTCATTCATTCATCCATCCATCCACCTATATAGAGGTCAGTAATGTTGTATCTTTAAAAGAAAACAATCTATT
>NW_005232100.1:0-230 GCF_000412655.1 Myotis brandtii
CTCATTATCTGTTGAAAGAATGAATAGAATATGTTAAATCGTTTTCTTTTAAATTGCTGCAGATATACACACTTCATATGTTATATTTACCATTACATCATAGATATACACATACAGCCTTGGGGAATCCTCAGTCTTTCAGATATCCTCAGACTATTTCTGTCTTGGGAAGGAAAAGGATGGGCAGAGGACTATGGGATGTATGGCCTCTCTTAGAGCATGGGGCTCTG
>NW_005232101.1:0-230 GCF_000412655.1 Myotis brandtii
AGTTTCCCCTAAGGTTTTATCATCAACATTTTTTTTTTTCCAAATCAAATGAACAAGGATATTTTTTAACCGTGACTTAATGGTATTTTTTATATTACTCTGAGAATGAATTATATTTGGTTATATTTTTCACTGTCATTAACCCTTAAAGTTCACTATCAAATTATCATATAAAATTAGTAACATTTATATATAAAATATAATATAGATCCAGATTAATGCTACAATGA
>NW_005232102.1:0-230 GCF_000412655.1 Myotis brandtii
TAAAATTATCCTTAAAATAGAAAAACTAACCCTTATTTATCATCATTTTCACACAATTGAAACTACTTTTAAAGGTCTTCAATCATAAATTTTAAGTGTCATATGCAATGCTGTTTTCTGCACTTGTACCTTTTAAAATATTTAAATTCATGATTTTAATTTCTTAACTTACTTTTTTCTCTCCAGTATATAATTGAAAGTATTTGATATGTATTTGTTCAGCCATTAGA
>NW_005232103.1:0-230 GCF_000412655.1 Myotis brandtii
CTTGTTGAGTATTTGCTAGGTTTCAAGTCATTGAATTAACAACTTCTTAGAGACATTATGTGTTAATGTCCGTTGTGAAGCTCCAATAGCAGAATGTAGTGTGCACCCTTGTTTGAAATTATTTCACCACCATATCCCTCTTTTTATGAGCATCTAGTAAGACTCATGCTTGGAAGAGGACAATTCAAAAAAGGGTGCCTTGCCCTAACCGGTTTGGCTCAGTGGATAGA
>NW_005232104.1:0-230 GCF_000412655.1 Myotis brandtii
TCCATTTTCCTTTATATTCAATCCTAGGGATTTCCCTGCATTGCTTTCTCCTGCTTCCTAATCAACCACAGTGAATTTTATGCTCTTTCCTTACATTTTCTCCTTTAATTCTAAATGTATAAAAACTGCTATTCTCCGGATCATTTCCTCAATCCTTTGAGATTTTGCTTCCAGACTGGTCCCCAGAACTTGGCTCGAATGAACTCTGTAAACCTTTCTTTAGATGTGGA
>NW_005232105.1:0-230 GCF_000412655.1 Myotis brandtii
TGAGATACATATATATATATGTATCTCACATGTTTATATATGACATTTCTTTTATATACCAAGAACTTTGTGCATAAGGAAAGTGTCATCATAAATCAGTAAAGAAAAGATAAATCATTTGGACTATGATTGGAAAACGGATTCACTATATGAAGAAAAATAAAACAATCTCCACCTAAAATGATGAACTTCGGAGAAAATTAGAGATACCAATGGGAAAGATAAAATTA
>NW_005232106.1:0-230 GCF_000412655.1 Myotis brandtii
CCGTCCGCGCTGTGTGTCTAAGTCGGTTCCGTGGAAACCACGTTCCTACGTTGGGGGTGGTCAGACGTGCCTCGTGTCGGGGAAACCAGGGCTGGCTTTCCAAGTGCAAGGTAAGGGTTCCTCAATGGCTCACGCACCCCTGGGAACGGAGTGGCCTGGGACTGACAGTTGCCTAATTCTCCGATCGCCTGTTACATTTGAAATAAACAGCCTGGCGGTAGAGCCGATTC
>NW_005232107.1:0-230 GCF_000412655.1 Myotis brandtii
TTTTTTCCTATTTAAAATATGTGTTTTGTTTTTTATTTGGTAAATCAGTGTTCCTGATGTCTGACTCTCTTGTACACCTGGATAGAAAAGTTTTCCCTTTTTGCAAAACAACATCACCTATGGGTGAGTCTGGATGAAGAAGTGGTTCAAACTGAGACTGGACAGTGGTTCTCAGTCCTTGATGCTTGTTAAAAATGCATGGGATATGCCCTAGCCGGTTTGGCTCAGTG
>NW_005232108.1:0-230 GCF_000412655.1 Myotis brandtii
GGGAGGCCCTCATGCCCAGTCTAAGGACCGCCAACTGAACCGGCCCAGGGAGGTTGAGGAAGGGGTGGAATGGGGCTAGGATGGGCCGTCTGGGGTCCGGGAACTCAGCGAGGAGGAGGCCGCCGGTGCACCAGAAAGCCACCAGGGGGCGCCCTTCCTCCCTCCAGCCCCTGCCAGCGTTTCCCCTCCTGCATGAAAAAGTGCTAGAATTACGTTCTAACCCCTCCCTG
>NW_005232109.1:0-230 GCF_000412655.1 Myotis brandtii
ATGGAATACAGCCAGGAAGGCTCGCAGGGGAAGGTAGCATTCAGCTGGGAGGAAAGCTCTCACCACCCTCCCTCCCCTCCCCTCCTCTCAGACCCACACACACTTTACAAGGGTCCCACCAGCAGTCTGACTTCTCTGTTTTGCCCACATCCTTTTAGTCATCCAGGCTCAAGTCCTGCAAGTTGGCCGACATACCTCCCCAGCACCCCAACATCCAGACCCCCACCTGG
>NW_005232110.1:0-230 GCF_000412655.1 Myotis brandtii
TAGTTCTCCCCTGCATTCTGCTACAACATGAGTATATACAAGAAATTGTTGTTGTTTCTACCTGCTGTTAGGGTTTCAGACAGGGACACAGGTTTGTGAAAAATTAACAACTAAGAGGAGATACAGTACAGAAATATGTTTTTGCTTTCAAAGGGAGAAAAGGGCCCATGCACTGATAGTCAATACAAGGCAGCAAAGAAAGAGTGGCTTGCACTTTGAAAGAGCAAGCA
>NW_005232111.1:0-230 GCF_000412655.1 Myotis brandtii
CACTGATCCTAGTTGAAACCTTTGATGATGTAAAACGAAACAGCACCCCTCAATGCAGTCTGTTGGTACCGGGTGTGACCAGAGGTCTAGAGTCACCTACCTCTTCCCAGATACTTGGGAAGGTCATTATTTAGAGAGGTCTTGTGAACTTTGGAATTGTGACTTTAGTACACACACCCCCACATACATACTCAGGTATATGATTTGTTTCAGTCTCAGTAAATTTTAAG
>NW_005232112.1:0-230 GCF_000412655.1 Myotis brandtii
AGCGCGTGGCCCTCCCAGGGCTCCCGCCCGCGGCCTCTTCTGTTTCTGTCGCTGGTGCCTGGGACGCTCCCATCCGAGCATGAGGCCGGGTGGCCAGCACCGCAAGCGGCACTTCAGACGGGAGTAGGGTTAGTGTAGACGAGGCTCTTTAAGAACAGCGCCCGTGTACACCCTGCACGGAGCTGGGGTTAACCCCCCTCGTCCCCGCAGGACACACCGGACTGTGTGCG
>NW_005232113.1:0-230 GCF_000412655.1 Myotis brandtii
ATTTTCTAACCATGCAGGCCTCTCCTCTGCCACTTGTACACCCCACTTTCCCCTCCAGTGGGAGTACTGATGTTACATCTCTATGCAAACCCTCCTCCTCTGTGTCCCATGCCAGTGGGTACACTACTGAGCATCTCTGTATGGCACCTCCGTCGTCCCCTCCGTGTTCCATGCTGGCGAGCATGCTGACCATGCACCTCCATGAAACTACTCCCTGCCCCCAAACTCTG
>NW_005232114.1:0-230 GCF_000412655.1 Myotis brandtii
CTCAATACAGGTGGGTCTCTGTACCTAGACCCTGACCTGTAAAGAAAATACATAAACTTCCAGAAAGAACTCACAAGGAGGAAGATTTTAGCTCAGTTCCTTCCTCCACAATGTGTTTTCCCCTGACCCAGGTGGTCCCGGGTGGAATGAATGAGTGGGCTCAGCTCTTTGTTCCTGAAGACAAAGTAGGATGGGGTGTGTAGGAGGCAGCCAATCAATGAGTCTCTCTC
>NW_005232115.1:0-230 GCF_000412655.1 Myotis brandtii
TTCTTATTGCATTTAGAGTGATGTGCCAAATCTAAGATGATCTGGTCCCCTAAACTCTTTTTTTTTTAATTAAAGTTTTTATTTTGTCTACAAAAAACCCATTTTATATATTTAGGGTGTCCCAAAAAGGTGTGTACACACTTGAACAGCTGATAACTAACTTAATTTTCACTCCTTGTCAGGTTTAACTGACTTGAAATAATGGGTAAAGCCAGACTAAGCTTTGAACA
>NW_005232116.1:0-230 GCF_000412655.1 Myotis brandtii
TCAATAAAAATATATTTAAAAATAAATAAATAAAAAGAGAGAGAATAGCCCTGGCCAGTCTGGTGGCTCAGTGTGTTGAGCATTGTCTCATGCACCGAGAGGTCGCCAGTGCAATTCCTGGTCTGGGCACATGCCCAGGTTGCAGGCTGGATCCCTGGTGGGGGACATGCAGGAGGCAGCTGATCAACGGATGTTTCTCTTTCTCTCCCTTTCCCTTCCTCTCTCTCTAA
>NW_005232117.1:0-230 GCF_000412655.1 Myotis brandtii
CTGTAAAAAATCAATCAAATATATTTTTTTAAAAAAAAAAAAAGAAGGTTGGCTATTACTCTGCATGAGACCGGATCCACTGAAGGATTTTTCACAGAGTAGCATGATCTAGTTTATATTTTAGAAGAATCATCCTGGCTACTGTGTTTAGAATAGACTGTAATAAGAGACAAGAACGAAAGTAGGGAAGGCTTTTATATTCATCCAGGTGACAGAAAATGGTAGCTTTG
>NW_005232118.1:0-230 GCF_000412655.1 Myotis brandtii
TATTTATTATTCATTATTGAGAATATTACTATTACATATGTCCCCTTTTTCCGTTGTCCTCTCCCAACCTGACCCCACCCCCCCCAGCCCTGGCTTTCACCTCCTCCTATTGTCTGTGTCCATTGGTTATGCTTCTATGCATACCAGTTATTTGGTTGATCTCTTTCCTCCCAACTTACTCCCCAACCCCCTGTCCATCCTCCCCTGCCTTCCCTCTGAGGTTTGACAGT
>NW_005232119.1:0-230 GCF_000412655.1 Myotis brandtii
TTGTTTCCTACATTTTCCAAAATCCAAAAATTCTAAAATCTTATGAAGCTACTGCTTGAATCATTCTATTTATCAAGATTTGTCCTTGGGAGAATTGGTGGCTGTGTAGATGAACTTTATTCTGGTTTGTGCTCCGAAGTTAGAAAGAATACAACTTTACTATATGGAAGGAACTGAAATCCTTATTCATTTATGAAACTTTCACACACACACACACACACACACACACA
>NW_005232120.1:0-230 GCF_000412655.1 Myotis brandtii
ACCTGGACTATTCCTGGGCACCACCCCAAACTAAAGAAAAGCCCAAGAGTCTGCATTTTAACCAAGCGCACAGATACGATACACAGTCTGGGACCCTCATCAATTCTGCCTTTGAAATGGACTTACCAGATGTCCTGCTAAATCTCTCCATCGCCGCTGCCACTTCTTAACTGGGGTTTCATCAACTCACCGTCCTCCTTGGCCTCCCAATGTATCTGGTCTCTCCCATG
>NW_005232121.1:0-230 GCF_000412655.1 Myotis brandtii
TTCAATAAATGATATTGGGAAAATTGGACAGGTACATCCAAAAAAGGGAAATTAGAACACCAACTTACACCATACACAACAATATACTCAAAATGGATAAAAGACTTAAGTATAAGAGGTGAACCCATAAAAATCCTAGTAGAAACCATAGGCACAAAAATCTCATGCACTTCTCATAGCAATGTTTATGGATATACATCCTAGGGCAGTGATGGCGAACCTTTTGAGCT
>NW_005232122.1:0-230 GCF_000412655.1 Myotis brandtii
TCGCTATAAACATGCCACACCACATATAAATTAAAAACGCCTTAGTGTCCCTGAGATTCCCTTAAAGACTGTGTGATGCCCCCATCACGTATAGGCTACAAACATGAGATAAATCTGACAGCGAAGGATTGTGCGCTGGAGGCAGGGCTACTGGCAGACGTGAGACCTCCTGTCCGGTTACAGCGTGGAGAGGGCACGATTCTAACCGAGCGAGGATTCCTGCAAGGAAT
>NW_005232123.1:0-230 GCF_000412655.1 Myotis brandtii
GATCCAGCTGGCAAGAAAATCCGTGTGAATGGTTCTCAGAGGATGCTGTAAGAGACTTCACCTGTTACCTGAGATTTAGTGACCCAGCCAAGACCAGGGAGAAGTCTGACACCCCACATTCTGAAGAGAGACATGAATCACTGGGGCCTGGGTTTATGCAGAGGTGACTGAAGGGGCCCCAGCCAGTTTCCATAGGGGCCGGGGGCCGGGTCACGGATACGTGTCCTGTG
>NW_005232124.1:0-230 GCF_000412655.1 Myotis brandtii
AATGAATAGCAAATTTTTGTTTCTAATCTGACATGAAAAAATTCATTGGGAAAATGCAATAAAAATGAATTGCTGGAAAAATGAAAATTCAAAAAATAAAATGCAAGTCTTGATTTTTTTTAACTATTACATACAATAGGCATAGAAATTTTGATACCAGTTTCATAGAATAATTTTAAATACTTACTCTCTATTTTTGCAACATGAACCAGTAATAAACAGCTTGCAGA
>NW_005232125.1:0-230 GCF_000412655.1 Myotis brandtii
GCCCCCGGCCTCCCGGTTCCACGGCAAAGGACAGCCGGGGTCACAGTGCCCCGGCTCGTTCCCAGCACCGGCCACCTCCAGGGGGTGAAGCCGTAGTTCCCGCAGAGCCCCTTTGTCTGTCCCCCCTCCCCCCGCCCCCTTCGGGCCTGGGGGTGACGGTGGGCACCTGAAGAGGTGGCGGGCGGGATTGGCAGGGGCGGGGCCCTCAGGACTAACTGGGAGTGGGACAG
>NW_005232126.1:0-230 GCF_000412655.1 Myotis brandtii
CTCTGTCCACTGAGCCAAACCGGCTAGGGCGGGAAGCTTTAACAAGACTTTTTGGTAGGAAATGAGTTCTGAATTAGTGTTAAAAGGAAAATAGGGAAAAAAGGGGGGAAATGGACTCTAATTAATTCAATCCTTTTTTCTTGAGCACCTACCATGTGCCAGGCATGGTCTTAGGCCTTGGGGAGGAAACAGTGTACAAGGCAGACCCCGATCTCTGCCCATGTGGAGTT
>NW_005232127.1:0-230 GCF_000412655.1 Myotis brandtii
GCTGTGCTGAGTTCCTCCCAGCCCTCATGCCTCACAAGAAAACTTACTGAATGTGCCCAGGGACCAGTCATCCTTGTGCAGTTGTGATGTGACCATGTGGTGATACTCAGTCGTTATCATATAGCCATGGCCAATGCATTAAAATGGCACAAAAATGTCGGAGAAAACTGCACCTGGAAGCTAGATGTTTTAGGTAATCAGGTACCTACATGGCTGCCTTTACCATCATA
>NW_005232128.1:0-230 GCF_000412655.1 Myotis brandtii
GGTGCAGCAGGCGCTCAGGCTGGCCATTTACTGCCACAACCTGGTCTGACCCCAGCGGGCCAGAGGGGCTGACCCCCTGGGGCGGGGAGCAGCCCCCATGAGACCCTGCTTCAGCCGGACACTGTCCATCATCGCCTCCCGTGCCCACCCCCAGGAAAGGGCTTGAGAGTCGGTACCACGGCCGGAGGAGGCGGGCAGGGAGAGGGCTGTCCACAGCTGCTGGAGGGTTC
>NW_005232129.1:0-230 GCF_000412655.1 Myotis brandtii
CTGTGCAGAAGCTTTTTAGTTTGATGTAGTACCATTTATTTTTTCCTTTGTTTCCATTTCCCTAGGAGATATATCAGCAAAAATATTGCTATTGATATTTTACTGCCCATGTTTTTATGGTTTAACAAATTATATATTTTATCTTTTTTGAGTTTATTTTTTCTTGTGTATGATGGCAGTTGGTGGTCTAGTTTCATTTTTTTGCATGTAGTTGTCCAATTATCCAACAT
>NW_005232130.1:0-230 GCF_000412655.1 Myotis brandtii
GCATTATACCTGGATGCAATGCATACCACAGGCATTCCGCTAAATGATTGCAAAGACAGAAAATAGTCTCACCTCCTCATAGTCCTCAAGTGAGAGGACTTTGCAGTACCATTTGTCACACCTACATCACCTGACTTTACTTAGAAATTGGGTGACCATCTGTATTAGCTTCCTGGCTTTATTCAGGGGAGAAACAAACTTTTCATATCTTTATGATAGAAGGTAATGTT
>NW_005232131.1:0-230 GCF_000412655.1 Myotis brandtii
CAAATGCATAAATGGGTAGAACAACAAAACGATGTTTTTCTCTCCCTCTCTCTTCCTTCCTCTCTTAAAAAATCAATAAATAAAATTAAATTAAAAAGTTCCTGGTTTAGATGGCCTGATACGGGGCCCAAGAATCTGCATTTCTACCCAACGCTATTGTTCTGCTTTGTGTAGCGTGGGATCGAGGGAGGACCTGCAGTTAGAAAAGTGGAGGCCAAGTCCCAGCTCAG
>NW_005232132.1:0-230 GCF_000412655.1 Myotis brandtii
TAATTCTACAGAGCCTCAGCCTCCTTAGCTATTAAATAGGGATAATAACCAATGCCCACACAAACAATTGAGAAGACAGAGCGAAATGTGGATGAGGATATGCTTTGCAAGCTGTGAAGCTCCCTTAGAAACAGCAGGCATTTTCCGCAATCCTAGCGGGTGGGGAACACAGGTCAGAAAATGTGGCTTGAAAGGAAAAGGAGAACTAGGAATCCATTCCATGCCTCCAA
>NW_005232133.1:0-230 GCF_000412655.1 Myotis brandtii
TTCAACAATATTTTTTTTAAAGAAAAAAAAGTGAAGCCATTTTGATTATTTCTAAATCTAGGATTTTAAGAAACTAGGTAAGAGTGTCCAACATGGCAGATGCTTTGTTTATCCAGAACCCAGAGACCCCTGCTTTCCCTTAAGAAGACCTTGGTGGCCTCAAGAACCTCCTCTCGTAAGAACTGCCATCCTTCCCTAATCAGGATCCTGGTGGGAAGATGAAATACTTA
>NW_005232134.1:0-230 GCF_000412655.1 Myotis brandtii
GGTAGATGCTCAACCACTGAGCCACACCAGCCAGGTTGGATTGACTATTTCCATTTGTGGATGTGTTTGATAGATGTGTGTACACTTTTTATTTGGAGTAACTTCCAGTGATTAGCTTCAGAAGATATAAATTACAATCTTCTGTTTTCTTTAATCTTTTGAGAAAGCAAACAGTTCTATTGAAATGGGAAGGAACACTACATTTGCTTTTATAATATACTAGAGGCCCG
>NW_005232135.1:0-230 GCF_000412655.1 Myotis brandtii
CCACGGGCATGGTGGTGGGCATCGTGGCGGCCGCGGCGCTGTGCATCCTCATCCTGCTCTACGCCATGTACAAGTACCGCAACCGCGACGAGGGCTCCTACCAGGTGGACCAGAGCCGCAACTACATCAGCAACTCGGCGCAGAGCAACGGCGCGGTGGTGAAGGAGAAGGCGCCCGCCGCGCCCAAGGCGCCCGGCAAGGCCAAGAAGAACAAGGACAAGGAGTACTAC
>NW_005232136.1:0-230 GCF_000412655.1 Myotis brandtii
CTGGGCCAGGCATCAAACCTACAACCAAGGTACATGCCCTTGGCTGTGAATTGAACCTGCAACCATTTGGTGCACTGGCCGATGCTCTAACCACCTAGTCATGACAAGTCAGGGCTGTAATTGAGTCTTGATTGCTGTTGGCCCATTTGTTTATGGAGTCGACCCTCAGGTTGGTTGACTTTGAAGATCAACCCAAACCACAGTGTATGTGCTGCTGTGCAGGTGCTGAC
>NW_005232137.1:0-230 GCF_000412655.1 Myotis brandtii
CTTGAATGTTTATTTTTGAAAGTGAAAATCTATTTCCCAAAGTCCCCATTAGATTTCCTGTCAAATTTCCTATCACATGTCCATTGTTAAACCAATTGATAGGAATACTATCATTAGCTTAGGTCAGTAATGATTCACTACCTGGGTTTGGGAAGGTCCTCATCTCTTTGGGACCTATGGCCATGTATCCCCTGAATAAAATCTGAGCTCTGTTGGCAAGGAAGAAGGAA
>NW_005232138.1:0-230 GCF_000412655.1 Myotis brandtii
TGTTTAATTATGAAAATTACAGATAGGAAATAATCTTTTATTTTGGTTTTAATAAAGTAAGTGACCGATAAATCTTAATTCGTGGTAGAAATGATCTGAGCTATAATTTTACCTGGCCATTGGTTTTTCTAGATCACTCTTTTTCTTCATTTCTTCATGTAATCTCTGTTGCAGAAATATGTTTAAATCAATGTATTTCTTTGATTCTTCCTTTTCACGCTGACACTTTG
>NW_005232139.1:0-230 GCF_000412655.1 Myotis brandtii
TAGTGGCTGCACCAGTCTGCATTCCCACTAACAGTGGACGAGGGCTCTCCTCTCTATGAAGAACTGGGGTAAAATATTCTCCCAGTGAGGAAATTCTATCAGTTTAGATCTAGTTAGCCTCTGGGGTTTCAAAAAGAGATGGTGTTTTTTTTTCCTGAGAGACTCACTGTATACTACTTAGATTCTGGTTCCATCTTAAAGTCACTGGCAGAGATAAGAGACTTGGGCAT
>NW_005232140.1:0-230 GCF_000412655.1 Myotis brandtii
ATAGCAATGCTGTTAATATTTTATTATAGTAATAGTATATTAATAACCATAATATTTATTTATAGTAGCTTATTAATATTAAATTGAAGATAAGATTTTAATGGCAGACCCATTTTTTTTCTACACTGTCATATTGTCCCCCCAGAAAGAGGTAGAAGGAAGAAGTTTTTGTTATCTCTTGCTACATCCTATCTAATAATAGACAAAGATTAAAATTGACCATACCTTCG
>NW_005232141.1:0-230 GCF_000412655.1 Myotis brandtii
CACGCCCCCAGGCAAGATGATTCCCGCGCAAGCTCAACACCAAAAAGAGGTCATGTGTGCCCCCTGGAGGCTTGGAGGACTCCGCACACCGTCTGACAGGTGCAGTTGCAGGGCGTGTGAGTATAGGCACAAACTCCAAAGAATTCTACTTTGGAATTCAGTATCCCTGAAACTGGAAAGGACCAGAGACTATTAATCGAAGTAGTGTTCAACAATTTTCCCAAATATTT
>NW_005232142.1:0-230 GCF_000412655.1 Myotis brandtii
CACCCTACCCGTGCACGAATTTCGTGCACCGGGCCTCAAGTTAAAAAAAATATATATATATATGTTCTTAAAAAGCAAGCCAATCGACTCTAAATATGAGGGTTTATGCATGGGCTCTCGATATATCTCATTTAGCTATAGGGTACCACTCATAAATGCATACACATTCTTGTCTGATATCTCAAGGGATTTTTTCTTGTCTGATATCTCAAGGGATTTTTTTTTCTTTT
>NW_005232143.1:0-230 GCF_000412655.1 Myotis brandtii
TGCCTGAGGATGTGTCTGTGGCCACTTGGACACCTGCAAGGGTGGATGGTCCTGTCCTGTCCTCGCTGAGTGCCGGTTGTCCGTCTGTGAACAGGGGCTGGCCTGAGTGCCCTCAGGGGGTCGGAGCAGCAGGTTTCTGGAACAGGCATCACAGTCCTAGAGCTGCCTGGGCTGCAGGTTGAGGAACATCCATCGGGGGGTGGATCCACCCAAAATCTCCTGGGAAAGAG
>NW_005232144.1:0-230 GCF_000412655.1 Myotis brandtii
AGGTCGACACTCAACCACTGAGCCACACCGGCCGAGCCCAATCTGTTTTCCAACATTGCTTCAGCATTTTACAATCCATCAGGAATGTACACAGATTCCCATTTCTCCATCTCTTTGACAACGTTTGCTATTGTCTGCCTTTTTTACTTTAGGCATCTTGATGGGTACTAAGTGGTATTTCATTGTGGTTTGGTTTGCATTTCCCTGATGACTAGTGAAGTTGAGCATCT
>NW_005232145.1:0-230 GCF_000412655.1 Myotis brandtii
TGGAGATATTCCTAGAGGAAGCCTCCCGGAGTGTAGGGCCCCATCAGTTCAGAGCCATGGCATTCGAGGGTGCGGACCCTTTTGGCCCTCAGGGCTGTCCCTATTCCAATGTCTGGACTTCTAGCATAAGGGGCATGGTTTTCAGTGAGGCCCTATTCTGGGTCATGCCTGCTTCTAGTGCCCAGGCTTCCCGCATTTATGACAATTGCCAGAGGGAGAGCCCCTGAGTT
>NW_005232146.1:0-230 GCF_000412655.1 Myotis brandtii
TTATTTTATTTTATTTTATTTTATTTTATTTTTGTATCTTTATTGTTGAAAGTATTACATATGTCCCTTTTGTTCTCCCATTGACCCCTTCTAGCTCACCTCTCCTCCCACCCCAGGGTTTCACCACACTATTGTATGTGTCCATAGGCTATACATATATGTAAACATGTAAATCCTTTGGGTGACCTCTTCCCACTCACCCACCCACCCAACCACCCACCCCACCTCCC
>NW_005232147.1:0-230 GCF_000412655.1 Myotis brandtii
CGCCCCCCGCCCTCCTGGTTTTCACCAGGCCAAGCTCCTTCCTTACCTCTGAGTCTCTGCACATGTTGTTCCCTTTGTCTTTGGTGACCCTTCCTCCCTTACCTCTTGGCTAGGCCACCTCCTCTGGGACTGGGACTTCCGCTGTGATGATGACAGTGGGCCAGGCATCGTGTGCCAGGCTCGTAGGCGTTATCTCTGGGCCTCAAAGGAAACATGATGCCACCCCAAAC
>NW_005232148.1:0-230 GCF_000412655.1 Myotis brandtii
CCTTTTATATATATAGCCTTTTATAAATATAGATTATTTTTTATCATTTCTGGTTGTCTTCACTTATTCCTGTGAATTTAAATTACCATCTGGAGTCATTTGATTAGCCCAATACAGCTTTGCTCCCACCTACCTCCTTGTGGTATTATTGAGAATTTTATTACATCTCAGTATGTTATAGGCCCAACAACTCATTATATACATACTAGAGGCCCAATGCACGAAAATTC
>NW_005232149.1:0-230 GCF_000412655.1 Myotis brandtii
CATTCTCAATAATCCACATGCATAATAATAAATTTTTAATCCCTCCTGAAAAAGGAGATTAAATATCCTAGCTCATGAAGAGTGAGGAAAAGTTTAATTTTTCAAAGTAATGCATTTAAATAGCAGAATTGATATTTAAACTTGCATTAGTCTAATTACAACTTCAAAATTCTTAACTATCACTGAATTCTATCTCTTGGCCTAAAATAATTATGAAATAGTACTGTGAA
>NW_005232150.1:0-230 GCF_000412655.1 Myotis brandtii
GGTGGGGAAGGCTGTGGGGAGGGGCTGTGAGCAGTGGGCCAGCTGATCCATCCTCGAATGGGGTGGGGGGGACCTATAGGGGGCCAGCAGCCTAGAGGAGGGGCCATGGGTGGTTGGCTCGCTGGCCCTGCCCCTGATGAGAGTGGAGGGGCCGATTAGGGGTGCAGCTGGCTGGGGAGAGAGGCCTCAGACCGATTGGGGTGGTGGGGGCCCATCAGGGGTGGGGCCAG
>NW_005232151.1:0-230 GCF_000412655.1 Myotis brandtii
GGAGGAGGAGGAGGAAGAGAAAGAGGAGGAGGAGGAGGAGATGGGTGTGTGCTGACACCGCCCTCACTTGCTCACCTGCCCCCTCTGCCTCACCTTCGTGCATCCTCAGTGGTTGCAGGTGTAACAGCACCAGGTTTGCAGGTTTTGGCCACGGACTCCTCGTGGAGAGGGGTTATCTGTGGCCCAGAGATGACCTCCTCTTCCTCCTCCTCCTCTTCCTCCTCCTCCTC
>NW_005232152.1:0-230 GCF_000412655.1 Myotis brandtii
CACGCAGACATTCCCTGCGTGTCAGAAATCTGGAACCAAGACTACACATACCTGATCTATCCCTGTTGGCTCTCAGGGCCCTTTTATCTTCATGTCAACCACCACCTTCCACATACACACATATGTATGAAGGACTTCATTTGCAACACCCATCAGCAAACAACAGAAGAACTAAACTGGAGACTCCAACACAGAAGTGTTTTCTAGTGGATTAAAAAAAAAAAAAAAAA
>NW_005232153.1:0-230 GCF_000412655.1 Myotis brandtii
GCAATTGTTTTCTGATTCAGCAATCACCTTGTGATAAACATATATAAATTTGAAATGGAATGCAGAACAAATTGCCATCTTTTATAAGGAATGTTATCATTTTGACAATTATACCAGTTCAAATTTCAAATACAAATTTTCCGGAAAGAAAAACATATGAAGGATATGAGCCAAAAACCAACACTTAAAATATTGAATAGAGTCGTTCTTTGGTTAATATGGTCAATATT
>NW_005232154.1:0-231 GCF_000412655.1 Myotis brandtii
TGGTGCCTGCTGAGATCTCCCTTTCAATAGTCCATTCATGAATCTAAATGCATCCTGCTCTGATGTTTTCTGAAACCGGCCACTGGATGTGTTGATTCCGGGACCACTTAGGAGGGACTCTGGTACAGGTTCAATCTCAGTGCCAGTGCTTGGTCTGAGGCCACACAGCAAAGTCCCAGTGTATAACAAGTATAGCTGCCACCCACCAGGTGTCCACAGACATTTGTGGTA
>NW_005232155.1:0-231 GCF_000412655.1 Myotis brandtii
GGGGGGGGGGCGGGGGGGGGTTTGCAGACAGTCTGCTCCCCGCTGGGCTTGGGGAAAGAGGCCCAGCTGCTTTCCCAGCTCAGGGAGCGAGCGGCTGGCCCGAGGGGCATTCGTGTTGCTGGCGAATCGTTTAATTACCAGGTTTGCCCCCCGCCCCCACCCACAAAGGCGCCTCTGTCTTCGGGGATGGCTTGTGCCCGGCTGCTCTGCGCACAGTGGGCCGTGGGCTCT
>NW_005232156.1:0-231 GCF_000412655.1 Myotis brandtii
GACTTGGGAAACCAGGAACATGACTGAGGCACGTTAGTGGGCTGATCTTACGAACTCGGGAGCTAAACTGAGCCCACTTCATCTCCTGATTGTGCCACCTGCTGGCTCCAGACCTTTGGCAAGTTATTTCAGTATTACCTGCCGCAGTTTCCTCATCTGCACAATGCAGATGTGAACAATACCTGCCTCATAAGGTTATTGTGAGAGTTAAATGTGGTAACTACAGCAGTT
>NW_005232157.1:0-231 GCF_000412655.1 Myotis brandtii
GGCGGTGGGTGGCGGGTGGAGAAGGACCCTCACAGTTTGGGCACACTTCCCCTTTTTCCGCTTCTGAGTAGGGATCACGGCGCTTTCCTGCTCTCAATGCCAGCGCCTCCTGTGAGAGGCTAAAGCCGGTGACTGGTCCGTGTGCTCAGAGGCACCAGTGACTGTATAAAGGGCGCAGGAACCAGGCTCAGCCGCCCCCTGACATCCTGGCCTCTGCTCCCTCCCAGGGAG
>NW_005232158.1:0-231 GCF_000412655.1 Myotis brandtii
CACTTAGATGACTATCCTTCTCTGTGTACAGTAGTTTCAAATGGTAACAGGAATATAACGTCACCATAAGACAATTCTGTAAGATTTCTCTGTGGTTCTTTTTATCTTAGGTTATATTCCCACTGGGAATGTATAGTCAAAAGATCTTATATTTTCAGTTCTCACCAGGTAGCTCAGTTGGTTAGAGTGTTGAACCAATACATTGAGGTTGTGAGTTTGATCCCCTATTAG
>NW_005232159.1:0-231 GCF_000412655.1 Myotis brandtii
GGTTACTTGTGCAGTCGTATACACAGTGAGTCGTCAAAATTCGAACCCAGGACTCTTGACACCAGTAGTGTTTTCCCCAGTATGAAGCCGTGCCAACCAGGAGAAGGGTAGTGTGATGTCACATCATGGGAGTCTGAATCCCATGCGCCCACTTGTGAGCTGTGTGACCTCGGATGAGGCCTTGCCCTTCTCAGAAGGGCACCTTCATTTCTTTCCAAAGGGGATAGAATT
>NW_005232160.1:0-231 GCF_000412655.1 Myotis brandtii
TGCCAACAGACCAAGAGGAGAGAGCATAGAGCAGACAGTGATATAAGCATCTTAAGAGCTCTGTTGTTTGCCAGAGCTTTCTCCCAGATCCCACCTGGCAAAGAATATTGAAGCGAGCCGTGGCAGACAGGTGAGAAGTCCAATCTTCACCCTCAGAAAAGCTGTGCTTGGAAACCGGTGTTAGTCACCCATAAAACACTGCCAGAAATCTCTGTGGGGCTGGCCCAAGTC
>NW_005232161.1:0-231 GCF_000412655.1 Myotis brandtii
TTTTTAATGTAAGCATGCCCATGCAATATTTATGTTAAAAATTATTCATTGTTTATCTGAAATTCACCATTAGCTGGGTGCCCTGCATTTTATCTGGGAAAGCTAGCAAGGTGGATTTCATTACTGATTTAATGGACTGACAGAGACATAGCCTTGCCTTCCTTTTCCCAGAAACCACACAGGCCTTCTGGATTCTTGGGAAAATTCTGAGGCACACCAAACAATATATAT
>NW_005232162.1:0-231 GCF_000412655.1 Myotis brandtii
GCCATAACACAGCTTGTTCCTTAGACAAACTATGACTAGAGGGCCTTTATCCTCCTCAGTTTCCTCGTGGCACTAAATATCTGTAGTCTTAAGAGGGATAGAGGGAATACGGCTACCACAAATATTTTTCCCTTTATCTAAAATAGGGGGATGGCTCAGTGGGTCGTGTGTTTGCCTGCAGACTGAAGATTCCAGGGTTTGATTCCAGTCAAGGGCACATGCCAAGGTTGC
>NW_005232163.1:0-231 GCF_000412655.1 Myotis brandtii
CTTTTTACATATGACAGCTTAGATGACAACAATTAGGGAATTCCACAAAGCCTTCTCCAACTGTAATGCTAGAGGAAGTGTGATGTCCTTGGGAGGGGGAAGAGTTTGTTTTCATTCTCTGAAGGAAAATGATAATGAAAGTCCCTGCGGAGTCAACATTTTTCACTCTTCCTAGCAGATGTGTTTTATTAAAGGAAAACTAGAACTTGGCTGTCAGCTGAGTTAACATAC
>NW_005232164.1:0-231 GCF_000412655.1 Myotis brandtii
CGGTGTAAAAAGATAGTCTAGGCCCTGACCAGTATGGTTCAGTTGGTTGGAGCATCCTCCCGTACAATGAAAGGTTGTGGGTTCAATCCCCAGGTAGGGCACATGTCTGGGCACATGTGTGGGCAGCGGGTTTGATCCCCAGTCATAGCCTCCTTTCAGGGCACATAAGGGGGGAGGGGGGGGGAACTGATCGATGTTTTTCATCTCTCTCTCTCTCTCTCTCTCTCTCTC
>NW_005232165.1:0-231 GCF_000412655.1 Myotis brandtii
GCCCCCACGCTCAGGTGCCAGGCACCTGTGAGGAGCCTGCCCCACAACTGTGTGGCATCTTCTGGGTGAGCCAGGCCACAGCTGCCAGTACCACAGGGGCTGGTCAGGCTCCCCGTGAGTTCATGCAGGAGCTGGTCTGCAAGGCCGGCCGGGAGAGAGCGCGCTGCCCACCTGGCTTCCGTGCGGCACCACTTGGTGGCCCAGAGGCCCACGCTGTGCCCTGGCCCGCAG
>NW_005232166.1:0-231 GCF_000412655.1 Myotis brandtii
AGCCAAACTGATGACAATTGCCAGGAAACAAGATCTCAAATGCTTGTATAATTTTATTTTTGTATTTGGTTATCCAAATTACACTATTCTCATAAAATGAGTTAGGTAGCTTTTCTTTTTTTCTTGTCTCTGAAAAAATTATAAGAGCTTATTTATAGCAGCTTTATTTATAATTGCTAAAATTCAAAACAATCAGATGTCCTTCAGTAGGTAAATGGATAAACTGTGGTA
>NW_005232167.1:0-231 GCF_000412655.1 Myotis brandtii
CTAGTTCATCCTTGAGCAGAGACCAATCTGTAGATTGTTTGCATGCACGCGCGGCTGTAATTCAATAATGAACCAGGAAGACAATATTCTCTCTCTTAGAGCATCCCTTCTAGTAGAGGTGCCCGACAAAACACAAATAAATGAAATAATTCCAGATTGTCAGGAAATGTGAAAGTGCTCCAAGACAGCACAGGGGAGAAACCTTAGTCCACAGAGGTCAGGGGACACTTT
>NW_005232168.1:0-231 GCF_000412655.1 Myotis brandtii
GTTTCCTAGTCTAGGTCTCACAGATTCCACCCTTGCTTTCTTAGATAAGAATTCTGCCACCGCCTTCTTGAGGATGGGAGACCATGTGGAGAGAGAAGCCTGAATAACAGCCGGCACAACCACCAGACATGTGGGTGAGGCCATCTTTGACACCCAGACACAGCCAAGCCACCATGTGACTGCTACCATTTTAGTGACCTCTGGAGAAAGTACCAAGTGTGGCACCATCTG
>NW_005232169.1:0-231 GCF_000412655.1 Myotis brandtii
GCTATGGTTAAAAGAAGGGCAAGACTGGTGAGAAATCGTCGGCCACCTGAACCCCCAGGCTTTGCTTGCTGGTCTCCTTCCACCCCACCCACCCATCCCATCGCACTAGCGGGAGACCCGCCTGCTGGTTGACTTCCCTCTGGTAACGGGGCAGATCCAGTCTAGGACTGTAACTCCTCGCCAACGAAGCCATCCTTCACTCTGAGCCTCTACATGCCAAGCACTGGCACT
>NW_005232170.1:0-231 GCF_000412655.1 Myotis brandtii
AAATGTAATTAGCTGACTTAAAAAATAAAATGGACTTTAATGGTTTTAGTGGAGACAGGCTCTTCGGTCTTCCCTGGGGCTCTGATTTCTATGTTGTCTACACAAGTTGTTTAGATTTATTCCTATTTGTCCCACAAGATTCTGTTCTCTGCTGCACCAGATGCAGCTCCCTGACTGTATTAGTCCTCAGTCTCCCTCTTAAGAGCTCCCACAAGTCCCCCCAATTTTGTT
>NW_005232171.1:0-231 GCF_000412655.1 Myotis brandtii
GTATTACATATGTGTCCTTTTATTTCTTCCCCGCCCTAATAGTTTAAACAATGCACAGTTTTTTAAAAAATTCTGCAAAACTTCTGTAACTGAAAAGGGAAAATAGTAACTTTAATTCAGAGAAAGGCTTAGCAGACTGCAACAATTGAGAGAAGCACATTTTAAATATATAGTTATTGATTTCAAAGAGGAAGGAAGAGAGATAGATAAATACATCAGTGATGAGAGAGA
>NW_005232172.1:0-231 GCF_000412655.1 Myotis brandtii
ACCGGGACCCCAAAGAGGGCCTGGTTCTCTGAGGGCACAGTCAGCACCTGCTTCCAGGAGAAGACCCAGAGGTCGGGACCTCCCTCACCTCTTGCCGTTTGTATGTGCAGACACCTCCCATATGCAAATATCCACATGGCCACCAGACTCACATACAGTTGGCATTCACTTAAATGCAGGGCCTCCAAACCCTGGAGAATCCTTTCTGGGAAACAAGGACCTCACCTGCAA
>NW_005232173.1:0-231 GCF_000412655.1 Myotis brandtii
AAAGAGACAGAGTGACAGACCAACATTGATTGGTGGCTACGTGCCCTTGAGCCTTCAGTGCATGGGCCGGCGCTCTAACCACACCAGCCAAGGCGGCATTTACAATCTTTAATCCCTAATAGTGTGCTCCCTATTTTGAACAGTCATGTGCTGGAGACTCCCTGTGAAAGTAATGAAGGCAATGAATGTGGTGACACCCTGAACCAGATCACAGATCCTCCTGTGCACGAG
>NW_005232174.1:0-231 GCF_000412655.1 Myotis brandtii
CAAATAATTACCAACAATTATGAAAATATTACTATATCCTATATTACCATAGCATAATTTTAGAGGAGCTGATCTGCTTTTGTAACCTTTATTTTAAATCAAAGATGTTTCAAACATGCATGGACTGAAAATATTTTTTTGTGATTATTTACATGCTTTAATATCTTTCATGATGTTTTTTCACACACAGTATGATAAAAACCAAGGGCAAAAAATGAGTGTAAGAGGTTA
>NW_005232175.1:0-231 GCF_000412655.1 Myotis brandtii
TTTTGCCAATTTTTATGTTTTCTGCATTTTGCTACTCGATTTGTTAAAGTTCTTTGGGTATCTTACATGTGGATACTTTATCAAATGTGTGTGCAATCATCTGATTTTAAATAGTGTCATTAAATAGAAAACAATATGTTATTGTATGTATTTAAGGGTGTACTACTTGGTGATTTAATATATGTGAAACTCATCACAATCAAGCTAATTAACATGTTAATCACCTTGCAA
>NW_005232176.1:0-231 GCF_000412655.1 Myotis brandtii
TTGTTGTGCTTGTTTGTGAGATTGTTACTCTTTTTTTGCCTCTGTTTTTCATCTCCTCACTTGTTATGGGGTCTTGTTTGTAGTTTGAATTCATCTCGGGGTGTTTGTTTTTTGCATCTTTTGGTATTAGTGGTTGTCCTATTGGAGTTTCCTAGCCATATAAATAGTTTTCCCCCCCTCCTCTTTTTTATTCACTTTATTTTCTCTCTTACTTTTTTTCCTTTTCTCAAT
>NW_005232177.1:0-231 GCF_000412655.1 Myotis brandtii
CATGGCTATACTCTCATGCTTTGTCCCAAATCTGAGTTTCTAAAGAAGGTCTTCCGTGCTTACTTCTTGAGTTATCATTCTGCTTTTTGAGGAAGGTGCTTTGAGTTTGGCCGCACCATATTTTTATAGGACTAATTTAATTGATTAGCTCCAAAAAATTTTTTTTTTTTCGGGCAAATGAGCATAGTCTCTCTCCCTTCTACCTGAAAAACAATATCACTTTTAAATTTA
>NW_005232178.1:0-231 GCF_000412655.1 Myotis brandtii
TATGACCTGGGCATTGGGGGCGGGGGGAGGTGCTGCCCTGTACACAGCCCAGGCCGATGATTGTGGGATATGGGATGTTAGGGTTGCAGGGGGTGGGGCCGGATAAGCTGGGGGAGGCTTGTGAATGGGGTGGCGCTATAGGAAGAGTTTTAACTTTGAGTAACGCAGATTCCCTACAGCAATGGAAAAGTAATTGACTTGCTATTCACCACTCCCTATGTCCCCCAAGGT
>NW_005232179.1:0-231 GCF_000412655.1 Myotis brandtii
CTTCCTTCCTTCTTTCCTTCCTTCCTTCTTTCCTTTCTTCCTTCCTTTCTGTAATCCTCACCTGAGAATATGCTTTTATTGATTTTTTTCAGAGAGAGAGGAAGTGGGGGCGGGGGGAGAAACACATTGATTTGTTGCCTCTCATACACTCCCTGACCAGAGATCAAACCATAATCCAGGCATGTACCCTGACGAGGAATTGAACCTGCAACCTTTTGGTATATGGGATGA
>NW_005232180.1:0-231 GCF_000412655.1 Myotis brandtii
TCTCTCTAAAATCAATAAAAACATATTTTAAAAAAATGTATTCTCCAATGAACACCATTCGAGGACAAATAAAGAAAACCAAAGCCAACTACACGCAATGCAAACGTGGTTAGAGAGCCGCGCCGTCAGAAACTGGATGTAAAAAGCATCGCTCAGGCACAGGCAGATCCGCCAGCACAAAGGGAGCAATTTTGTTTTGTTTTGTGTTGTGTTGTGTTTAGTGACCAAGCC
>NW_005232181.1:0-231 GCF_000412655.1 Myotis brandtii
ATACCATGGAATACTTTGCAGCCAAAATATATGACTTAGAGGTTTCTCATATTTTCTCAGAAGGGTTCCAATGATGTATTTTTTGAGTGTGAAAGCATAGATGCAGAGAGTTGTGGATAAAATAATCCACTTTTGTAAAATAACTAATGATACATTTCTACTGAATGCATAGTTTAAAGTGTACATATTTAAATTGTCTTATACTTCATTTGTGGGTATTGTGGGCAGACT
>NW_005232182.1:0-231 GCF_000412655.1 Myotis brandtii
TCACAAGCTGCTGTGGACTAATACTTGGCTTGCCAAAGCTCTTGACTTTACTTTTCATGTCATATATGACAGTGTCTAGAAATCCGTTATGAAATCTGTTGAAAAACTATTAAGTAATGTATTTCTTTAAAAGCCTAACACTTTATTTTTGTGTTATAAAATATTGTAAAGCATGGTCTCAAACTTTTAAGTACACTTTAAGTTTCTTCTCTAAATTGTTAAAGTTATTGA
>NW_005232183.1:0-231 GCF_000412655.1 Myotis brandtii
GGCTTCAGAAGGAGCCTGGTCAAGATTTCAGTCCTACCCGAGAGCCCAGTGATCAGGAGACTCAGCGTTTGAAATATTCAAGAATATAAACGTTTGACATCAAAGAGAATTTGCTTTGAATGTTGCCTCTGACCTTTGGCAGCTGTCTGACCTCGAATCAGCCACTCCATGCCTCTGAGCCTAACTCCTTCCATATAAAGCAGCGGTTCTCAACCTGTGGGTCATGACCCC
>NW_005232184.1:0-231 GCF_000412655.1 Myotis brandtii
AGTCTTGGAAACTCTAGGTCTGAAGAAGAAAGCTTCTCATATGCAAGGCTGCAGGAACACACTTCCCTCTAGTCCCTTTCTGATTTATTAATATGGCATAAACTCTGCCCAGCTACACCAGAGACCTTCACTTTTTATTCTCAGGAGGCTTTTCTTCTAACAAAAGTTACCTCTTGAGATAAAAAAAAAATCTTCTTTGCTTTTAAAACTGTCAAATGTAAACTTCAAAAG
>NW_005232185.1:0-231 GCF_000412655.1 Myotis brandtii
ATCTCCATGTCCTCATTTGAAAAATGGGGATAATACCCGTTATCCCATGTGACAGTGATTAAAATTAAATTTGGGGATTGTGTTAATGGGTCCAATAGAAAGAAATTACTTCTCTCTTTTTCCCTCACCTCCTCCTCCCTGCCCCTCTGACAATTTTAGTTTTCACCTCATTTTTACCTGCTCACCTGTGTCTCTGTCTACCTCTTTGTCTTTCCTATTTGTGAATTTCTT
>NW_005232186.1:0-231 GCF_000412655.1 Myotis brandtii
ATGGTCAGAGCCCAAGACATCAATTGGACTGTGTGGCAGATTATATTTTCTGAAAATGTCTCATCTCTCATGCTTTTTCTTACAACGCGATATTGACGTGCTTCATCCTGAGGTGGGGTCCGCTCTCTCCCTCTGGACCTAGGCAGACCTGTCTAACTGCCTCAACCAAAGGAATGTAGCAGAAGTGATGCTGCGTGACTTTTGAGGCTGAGTCATAAAAGGTAACATGAC
>NW_005232187.1:0-231 GCF_000412655.1 Myotis brandtii
ATGTTATTTAATTTCTCAGTTGTAAACAACTACTCCATTGGATTATTGAGAGGAGTGAAGGGATAATGGAAAGCATCTGGCACAAGGCTTGGTGTATAGTAAACTCTCAATGTTTGAGAGCCCAGAAACTCATCTTGAGAGCACCCTCTCCTTCACCCTCCCTGCACCAGTCCCCAGGGAGCCCTGCTCATTCTGGCTGCACTGCAGCTCTGCAGGCACCATTGCAGTCTG
>NW_005232188.1:0-231 GCF_000412655.1 Myotis brandtii
TGAAGACCTGCTGACTCCCAAATAGCCGGGACCCCTTCCCTGGGGGATGTGATGGTTCATGGGTGAACCGCAGCCTAGGGAGCCCGTCCCCGAGCCCAGGCCAAATGCCAGGCACGTCCTCAGGCTTCTGGCATCGCTCGCAGGGATTGGGGTGAGCTGGGCAGGCCGTTGAGGCACAAAGAGAGGAAGCGATTTGGTCCCATCACACAGCTGGTCTGTGAGGTCAAGAGC
>NW_005232189.1:0-231 GCF_000412655.1 Myotis brandtii
CTATAAAATAATGTAATTGGAAAAAAAAAATAAGGTTCAACCCCACGCAGAGGGTGGATGAATAGGCTCTGCTCCTTCTTAGGGCGTGAGCTGACGTTCTGAGAGGTTGGAGGGCTGCTAAGTCACCCTAGGCATATTGAGGATTTCATACCTGTCGATTCTTGTGTTCAACTTCAGCACCATTCAGCTATTCCTCAAAAAAGGCTGAAACTTAAAAGCCTAAATTTTGCT
>NW_005232190.1:0-231 GCF_000412655.1 Myotis brandtii
ATTGCTTTTTTGATTCCACGGGTTTTTTGATGTCCCTGATGTACCACTTAACCCCTTTGTGCCTCCATCTTATCATCTTTGAAGAGAGGTGACAATAATGAGGACCCCTTGCCCACTAGGCTGGGGCATTGGTGAGATAGCACACATAAGACTCAGCACAGGGCTTGGAAGTGGTCTGATGAAGCCAGCAGGGTCCAGCAGGTGTGTGTGTGTGTGTGTGTGTGTGTGTGT
>NW_005232191.1:0-231 GCF_000412655.1 Myotis brandtii
CCCCCCCACATTCCCCTGGCCAAGCCCACACCTCCTCTGGGGCTGTGAGGGGGCAAACACAAGAGGGAGGGGAAGAGGCCTGGCTCCCTTGAGAAGCCAACACGTAGCAGCCTCTGCCCAGAGGGGAAAGAGTACAGACTGCACCCATCTGTCCAATTATGAAATGAATGGAGGAAATCATGCCCAGGGTCAGTTATACTGGAGGTTAGTAACCACTGGGGAAGTCTCCTG
>NW_005232192.1:0-231 GCF_000412655.1 Myotis brandtii
AGTGGTAACAATCCAAATGCCTTTTAATGGATAAATGAATAAACACAATGTGGTATGCATAAAATGTAACATTATTTAACCTATGTTGTCTGTTTTGTTTGTGGTGAATATTTTACCATGTATACCTAGATTATGTCATCAGGTTGTAAACCTTAAATATAGGCATTTTTTAATTGTAAATATATGCATTTTCTCCTTAAAGCTAGGAGAAAAAAATAATGACATTCTGAC
>NW_005232193.1:0-231 GCF_000412655.1 Myotis brandtii
GTTTGGAGAGTGATTGGTGATTACCTACTGGGTGCCATGCTGTGCTTCACACATCGTGTCTCCAAAGTGCAGACTCTTGCCACTCACCACATGACCGGCGTGGAACTCTGTGGTCATATTACTCAGTCCAGCTTGACTGTTTTTACCTGCTCCGAATTTTATCGTATTAGTTATAGTTACCTGGTTTGCAAGCAATAGAAATGGACGGTGGTAAACTTAGTTTAAAAAGTG
>NW_005232194.1:0-231 GCF_000412655.1 Myotis brandtii
AGCCCATTGCAGGAAGATTCCTGCAAGAATAGGGCTTGGCTCAGGTCTCTGCCATTCCTACCCCGCCAGTCTCTGCCGCTCCTACACCGCCAGTCTCTACCATTCCTACCCTGCCCCCCTCTGCCAGTCCAACTGGCCCATCTCTGCAGCTCCACTCCTGCCCGTCTCTGCTGCTCCTACCCCGCCCTTCTCTTCCGCTTCTCTCCCGCCTGTCTCCGCTACCTCGGCTCC
>NW_005232195.1:0-231 GCF_000412655.1 Myotis brandtii
ACAGGCCTCTAGTTAATGTTATAAAAGACTAGAGGCCAATCGGGGCTGTTGGGGGTGGGGAGGACGGGCTGCGGAAGGTTGGCTGGCTGTGGGGAGGGACCCCGGGAGGTTGACTGCTGGCCCCAAGGAGGGAACCAGCCCTCAGCCCTCCTGGGAAAGGGGCTGCGCCCACCGCCACCCACCCCCAGTTCCCCAGCGGGGTTGGGAGAGGAGGCCACGATCGCCGGACCG
>NW_005232196.1:0-231 GCF_000412655.1 Myotis brandtii
GTGCCCGGTCCCCGCGGGCCACGCACACAGCACCGTCCGCGTGCAGGCGGACAGGCGGACAGGCGCTCCTGTTGGGCGAGCATCGTGTGCGTGGCCTGGTGCCGTCAGTGTGACTACTTGCCGTTTGCCTGTGAAAACCCATGGACCACGGTTTGGGGCTGGTGCTCGGTGTTTTCAGGGGAATGAAAGCCGCCGGGGCCGTGCAGGGCCCGTATGCTCTCCATGGAGGAA
>NW_005232197.1:0-231 GCF_000412655.1 Myotis brandtii
GAGTAAAGGCCATACCTTTCCATTTATATGTGCTGTACTCCCGGGCCTGGCACAGAGTTGGAAATGCATGGGTTGGCTCTCTTCAGTCTGGTGGGTCCTCGAGGAAGCAGGTGGTCATTGTCTCCCACAATTCAGACCTGAGAAGCCCAAGTGGGGCCCAGCTTGGCAGGAAAATCTTTAGTCCTGTCAGAGGCGTTTAGCAAGCAGGTGGAGTGTTTTATGAGGGAGGAA
>NW_005232198.1:0-231 GCF_000412655.1 Myotis brandtii
GTGATTGCACCCACCTGAATAATCCAGGATAATCTCCAAAGCTCAAGATCCTTTACCTAATCACACCAAGAGTCCTATTGCCATGTAAGGTATTAACTCATACATTTTGGGATTAGGGCATAGACTTTTTTTTTTTTTTTGCAGGGGTGGAGGGGGTTTATTCAGCCTATCACACTCCTCCCAATCTCACTGTCAGGAGGGGATGCCCACAATGAACAGGGGGTTTTGTGT
>NW_005232199.1:0-231 GCF_000412655.1 Myotis brandtii
GTGTACAACATAGGGAGTCAACATTTGTATACATTGCAAAATGGTCACTACCATAAGTCTAGTTACCACCTGTCACCTTACAAAATCAATACAATATTATTGACTATATTTCCCATGTTGTACATTACATAGCCATGAGATTTATTTTATAAGTATAAAATATAATTTTTATGTAGTTCTTAGTCCCCTTCACCCATTCCCTCTAATCCAGTGGTTCTCAACCTTCCTAAT
>NW_005232200.1:0-231 GCF_000412655.1 Myotis brandtii
ATTATGAACATGTTCCTATAATGTTACATAATCTTCAGAAACAAGATGAAAATAGTAGTTTTTTTCTAATTACGTACCCATTATAAAAATTGAAAATGAAGAAAACTGTGAGGAAAAATATAAAAAATTACCCATGACCTATCTCCTAGAGTAACCACTGCAAACATTGGCTATATTTTCTTCCGGTCTTTTTTCTATATACTGTATGTATTAAATATTTTTTTCATTTAA
>NW_005232201.1:0-231 GCF_000412655.1 Myotis brandtii
TTTCACTCATATGTGGACTCTAATGAACAACATTAACTAACAAGCAACATAGAGACAGACTCATAGACAGAGAGCAGGCTGCCAGCTGTCAGGGGGTGGGGTGCAGGAGGGCTGGGTTGGGGGTGGAGGGATTGAGCAAAAAAGAAAAACAGAAAAAACTCATGGACACAGGCAACAGTGTGGTGATTGCTGGGGGGAGCGGGGTATGGGAAGAGGTGCAGAGTGTATGGC
>NW_005232202.1:0-231 GCF_000412655.1 Myotis brandtii
AAAAAGTGGGCAGAGGACCTGAAAATACACCTCTCCCTAGAAGACACCCAGACAACCAATAGATATATGAAAATATGTCCAATCTCACAGGCAATTAGGGAAATGGAAATCAAAAGTACAATGACATACCACCTTACACCTGTTAGAATGGCCATTATAAACAAGACAGGCAAAACAGTTGTTGGAGAGGTTATGGAAAAACTGCTGGTGGGAATGTAGACAACCACGATG
>NW_005232203.1:0-231 GCF_000412655.1 Myotis brandtii
ACAAGCAAGTGCCTTCCCTGTGTCAGCCCAGCGTGACCGGGCGTGCGTCTCTCTTCCCTGTGTGGCTCCCTGGGGAGTGCAGAATGGCAGCTTCCTGGTGCAGCTGCCCAAAGGCCATGCCTATGATGGCTGATGTTCCCTTGGCTCCTTTTCCATGATTAATACCCAGCTAATTGCAATGGTTCCAGTTCAGCGAATGACACTGCAAAGGTGCCCTTTGGAGAGAGGCAG
>NW_005232204.1:0-231 GCF_000412655.1 Myotis brandtii
GGTGAATTAACACCCACATACTTTCTGAAATGGCAATGGCCTGTACATACTTTAAATACTGTAAAATTTTCTCCATTTAGGTCATTCTGTATATGTAAGATACCAGGAACATTCCAGATTCTCATACATCTTTTTCAGCATTCTTATATCTTATTTAGCTAGTTCAGGAAACTAGTCGTGGTTAATCAAAAACAAAACAAACAAAACACACACACTAATGTTCCACACACA
>NW_005232205.1:0-231 GCF_000412655.1 Myotis brandtii
TTTCCCTGAACCAGTGCTGGGTGTCCCCACATCGCCGGCCGACCCACGGCGGGTACACGCAGGGCAACAGGCGGTCCCGCAACACCACGCCGCTCCCTGAGACCAGGCACTGCCTCCCCGAAAACCACAGCGAGCCCGAGTCCCAGGTAAAATACAGCTGCTACTGGGCGTTTTGGTAATTAGCCCGAGAGAAAGGGGGAGGGAGAGAGAGAGAGAAAGAGAGAGAGAGAG
>NW_005232206.1:0-231 GCF_000412655.1 Myotis brandtii
CCAAAAAGCCAATGGCGGTGGTAGGGGGTGGTGGGGGTGTCCATATACTACAAAAAAACACAGACACTACATAGCTGCTTGTCACCATGCTGGACGCAAATACCACAACCCAATATTGATTTTTCCTGGCATATTTCCTGGAGCTTTTCCAGGAGCCATCGGTCCACATAGTTATCAGGAAAGGGCTGTTGCTGATATAAGACCTTCCGTCGCCTGGAGTGAGTTACAGGT
>NW_005232207.1:0-231 GCF_000412655.1 Myotis brandtii
TCAGTCACTGCATTCATTAAGGGACAGTCTCTGACAAGTCATTTGCAAGAATAATAAAAAGTATCAAGACCGTCTAAATAAAAACCACCTTTGATCCCAATTCATCCGTTCCCTGTGCAAACTGGATGTTTCTACTACTGATTCACAACATGGAGTGCCAATGTGGGATTATTATTCATCTTCCAAATCTTAATGATGGCTTCTGACAGTAAAAAAAAAAAAAAAAAAAAA
>NW_005232208.1:0-231 GCF_000412655.1 Myotis brandtii
ATCTTGGGCTCCGCCGTCCCCGCGGCGGGGTCTTGGGGGTCCCCGCCTGCCTGTCTAGGAGTCCCAGCAGCGCCCGAATGCTTGGGAAGCAGGGTCCCCGACGTGGGTCCTTGGGTCTCACCCCCTTACTGTTCCGGGACGCAGTCGCTTCCGCAAGTGTCCCCACGTAGGGCCCCCGATGCGGCCCTTTGGACGCCGCCCGAAGCCGGTTCCGGAACGCAGACACCCGGA
>NW_005232209.1:0-231 GCF_000412655.1 Myotis brandtii
CACTCACTTCAGGCCTGCTCTGACCCTTGGTAGTGTGGCTCACCGGCACCTCACTGGTGGAAATGGGGTGGGGGTTTTTGTTGACCAGTTGCTGCTCCTTCATGACCTGGGTTGAGCTCTTCAATGACAGTGATTGGCAGCTGGTCAGGAAGCCTCAAGCCCTACCTGGCCCTAGTCGCTACTGCCTGTGTCCACTAGAGCAGCGGTCGCCAACTGGTGGTCCACAGACCA
>NW_005232210.1:0-231 GCF_000412655.1 Myotis brandtii
AGTTCTGCAACATCCCTGATGGCATTGAGCTTCATGGACCACACAGTTTTGGCAATGGGAAAGTACTTAATTTGGCAAACCACCTACCTGGCTTGATTAAATTAAATATTCAGCACAATAACAGTATATAGCCATATCTATTCTCCTAGAAGGAAAGGGATGAGAAAAAAGTCTTCAAATATAGGCTCCAAATACAGCCTAGGAAATATAGTCAATAATCCTATATAATAA
>NW_005232211.1:0-231 GCF_000412655.1 Myotis brandtii
CAGCAGCACTAGCAGGCAGCTGCCCAGGGCACCTGTTTGATGCAGTGCCCAGTGGTCAGCCTCGGGGACACATCGCGTGGCAGAGATTGTCAAAGAATGGCTTTGGCATAGGGTAAACAAAGAAGAATTTGAGATTGTTCAGACTATTAGTTCTCAAAGGTCTATGGAATGCCCGAGCAATTCAAAAACAGAAAAAAATTATGTTTGCCCTCTTGGGTGTTTTAAAGCGTA
>NW_005232212.1:0-231 GCF_000412655.1 Myotis brandtii
AAAATAAAATGAAAAACTTAAAAAAAATAAATGAAGTTGCTCTGTTTTAGGGTCTGCACTCTGCCAGCACTTGGTGTTAGTAGTCGTTTTATTCAGTTGCTTTGTTTGGGGAGTCTATTGGTTCTCCATGTGTTTTTAATCTGAATTTCCCGGATGAGTTATGAAGAACTAGTTATGAAGAACTAACTCAGATCCATTTCATTCTAAACCCAGCTCTTTCCACTGTCCACG
>NW_005232213.1:0-231 GCF_000412655.1 Myotis brandtii
TAGTGAGCAGAGGGCAGAGATGCTGCTAAACATCCTATAGTACACGAGACAGCCCACTAAAACAAAGAGTCATGTGGCCCAAATGTCAACAGTGCCAAAGCTGAGAAACCTTGACCTAGAAAAATTCTAATTTCATTTAGAATTACAGTTTACTCATTAAATTTTTTTCATGTTGTGCCTCTGTAACAATTTAGAGATATTTGCCAGCAAAGACCCAGTATATGGACATTT
>NW_005232214.1:0-231 GCF_000412655.1 Myotis brandtii
ATTCTTCTTTGACTTGGTTGTTCAGAGCATGTTGTTTAGTCAAATATTTGTGAATATTCCACTTTTCTTGTAGGAATTTATTTTTATACAATTGTTTTTGGTATGATTTTATTCTTTTTAAATTCATTAAAATTTGTTTTGTGGCCAAAAATTTGATCTTTCCTGCTGAATGTTTCATGCGCACTAGAGAAGATTGTATATTACAATGTTTTGGAGGGAACATTCACTATA
>NW_005232215.1:0-231 GCF_000412655.1 Myotis brandtii
ACTCCCGCGCAAGATGTCACCACATCCCTCCTGCTGGGCCTCGAGGCTCTGCTCTCGCAGCTGAGCTGCTGCTGCTGCCGGATCCAGGCGCTCCCCGCCCCCCCATCCCCCGGCCTCAGTGGTGCAGGGGCTGTGGGGGGACAAACATTGATAATGAGATTTTTGGCACCTCGGCCCTCAGGGAGCAGACCCCCCACGGCTCCCTCGCTGGCCCGGGGAGGGGTGGGCAGG
>NW_005232216.1:0-231 GCF_000412655.1 Myotis brandtii
CTCATTGTGATTTTAATTTGCATTTCCCTGATGATTAGTAATTTTGAGTATGATTCCATTTATCTATTGGCCATCTATATGTCTTCTTTGGAAGTCTATTCAGGTACACTGCTCTATTTTAAATCAGAACGTTTGTTTTTTTGGTATTAAGGTGTATGATTTCCTTATGTATTTTGGATATTAACTCCTTATCGGGTATATCATTGGAAGATATTTTCTCCCATTCAGTAG
>NW_005232217.1:0-231 GCF_000412655.1 Myotis brandtii
CCCGGATGGCTCCGCTTCCGGCAGGTCAGGCAGTGGCAGCCACGCTGTGCAGGGCATTCGCTCTGTTCACATCTGAGGAAGAAGACGTTACATCCGCCACAACGTCAACAGCACAGAAATAAAGATGAAGACGAGGAAGTCGGGGTCAGAGGGAAATGGAGATCATAAAGCGTTAGAATCCTGCACTGACGCCAGGGGTGGCCCTCGGGTCCTGGGGACAGAGCCAAGCAG
>NW_005232218.1:0-231 GCF_000412655.1 Myotis brandtii
GAAGAGCCACACTCAAGGGGTCGCAGTTTGCCAACCATTCCCCATTTCTTACTCTCCCCCGACCCTAGTTTAACCGTTCTATTCTCTGTTTCCATGAGTTTAAGTATTTTCGATTCCTCATGTAAGTAGGATCCTGTAGTATTTGCCATTCTGTTTCTGGGCTTATTCCACTTTGCATAATATCTTCCAAGTTCCTCCATGTTGTTGCAAATGGTGGGATTTACTTTTTTT
>NW_005232219.1:0-231 GCF_000412655.1 Myotis brandtii
AGACTCTACCAGCTTCGTCTACCTGTCTCCCCAGCGCAGGGAGCTCTGCTGGCTTCTGCCCCTGTTTCTGTTCCCTGCGCCACAACCCAGAACCTTTCCCAAGTCAGTAAGCTGAGCGACTGTCCTCGCTTCGTCTGTTTCCCGCCTCTCAGGACTTGCTGTCGCTCCTCACCCAGCTTCCAAGATCTCCAGTATTTTCTTTCCATACACTTTGTCCAGTTTCTGAGTTAT
>NW_005232220.1:0-231 GCF_000412655.1 Myotis brandtii
TACTAAAAATGTGATGTTTTATTTGTCCTACAATTTACCCTAATTTCTCAAGTTCTATGCATCAGCCGAAAACTATTTTTGTTTGAAAGGTAGGATAACCTTAGGAAAAAGGGCATTTTTCACATTTCATAGTAGTCCGGAGTTGTGTTTTAAGCCGCATATTGAGATTTTATTTAGTTCTGTGACCTCTCCCTGAAAGTAGAGCATGATACTCACTGTGACAGCCTGAAT
>NW_005232221.1:0-231 GCF_000412655.1 Myotis brandtii
CACCAGTCCTGCATACCAACGAAAGGTTCCAGACCCCCAAAGCAGGATTTGTAAGTAAAGTGCCAAGAAACTACTTTGCTCTCCCACCCCAAGCTCATGTGGGGCCACATAGACCCTTAGCTAATCTGTCATCTGCAGAAAATTTTAAAAAGAGAGACTGGAGAAAAAAGGGAAGGTGAGGATTAGGAGAGATAAGGAGGACAGAGGACCACGATGTACCCCGAAGCCTGT
>NW_005232222.1:0-231 GCF_000412655.1 Myotis brandtii
TTAATCTTGGAAAAATATTCCCATTTCTCTGATAATTTTCTTTCCCCTTTTCTTTTATCTCCTATTTCTCAAACATTGGATCTAATGATTTGTTTTCCCTATTTCCTTATTACTGCTATTTGACTTTTCTTTTTCACCGTTTTGTTCTACTTTATCCTGAACTTTATCTTCCAAAACTTCTATTGATTTGTACCACAGCAATTTCTAAAGTTCAAAAGCTTGTAGTTATTC
>NW_005232223.1:0-231 GCF_000412655.1 Myotis brandtii
TGCACCCTCTCAAATATGGGAGCCCTCAGTGGAGCCCTTTCCAATCCGGGAGCCCTGACAGCTTAAGCCTGTCTATAGGTACCTTAGTGGTTCTCTGCTCTCTGCGGGGCCTGCCTGCTCCATGCCCGCTGCCCAGAAGCTCTCTGTGGCCCAGAGGCTCTCTGCGGCTGGGGTGGGACACTCATCGCCGCAGTAACAAAGCAAGCATTCTGCCAGGCCGCTCACACTGCC
>NW_005232224.1:0-231 GCF_000412655.1 Myotis brandtii
GCGCGCGGAGGGGAGGGCTGAGCCCGCGCGGTCCCTCCCGGCCCCCGCTCACTCCCTGTGGGCCCACAACTCCCGCAAAACACACCACCGGCTCCACATTCCCTCCTCTTGGATCTGCGACCGAGGAGGGCGAACGCCTGAAACCCAGGGAGGAGATGGGCTCTGGAAGGACTTGGTACGTGCCAGTTAAAGGGACGGGCACCGCCCTGTGCGCCGACAGAAACGGGGGGG
>NW_005232225.1:0-231 GCF_000412655.1 Myotis brandtii
GCAAGAGGTAAATTTTATATGCTAAACCCAGTGGCTCTTCAAACAACTGGAACTTGGTACATACATACTTAGTAATCATGTTTAGGACTCATACAAAAAATCCAGACCCACCCCTGCAAGGCTGGACCTCAAAGACCGGAGAGCTGAGGCTGACGATAACACACATTGCACTCTAGGTAACTGGCTGGCTCAGGGGGGTGAGTAATTGAATCTTCAAATGGGGCTACAGTA
>NW_005232226.1:0-231 GCF_000412655.1 Myotis brandtii
ACGACACTCTAACCAACTGAGCTACTGGGCCAGGGCCAGTTTTGTTTTGTTTTTCTGTTGTTTTTTTCAAACGATCTCTCTACTGCCCACTTAACTAGCCTGTTCTGCACCCAGTACAATGGCCTCAGGCCTTGTGCCTCATGTATTCCCCAGGAGGCTGGCAGTAGCTCTGTGATACCCCGTGTTGGGGTCAGGATCTCCTAGGGAGTCTACAATCGCTTCTCTTGAAGT
>NW_005232227.1:0-231 GCF_000412655.1 Myotis brandtii
CTCTGCCATTCTCTGAGCTCAGGGACAACTTCCTAGAACGACTGCAAAAGTCACCCATTAAAAGCAACCAAGACTCCCGCACACAGGCACTGTACCCACCTGCTTGGCTGGAGGCCTCCGACTAGGCTTAGGCCAAGGGTGGCGCATTTAGGCATGAATTTTTCCATTCTTCCCTTTAGAGACCTTGGCAGACGTTATCATTCAGTCTCCATGACTCACCAGCCACTGCTA
>NW_005232228.1:0-231 GCF_000412655.1 Myotis brandtii
GCTTATGGGGCTTCTCAGCCTGCAGAACTGCTTGCGCTAAGTCCTCGTGATAAATACTCACATATCTGGATCTGCTCCTGGATGTGTTTCCCTAGAGAACCCTGACTGACTTGTCTCTGTTCTCTTATTTATCAGTCTGCCAGGCATGTGTCTGGCTCAGTACTCCCCACCCCATTCAGCCCTGGAAACAACCGGCAGGAATGGGGGGAAGTGGGCAGGAGGTAACTGGGG
>NW_005232229.1:0-231 GCF_000412655.1 Myotis brandtii
ATTTGCATATTACCCTTTTATTATATAGGATTCTGGATCTCTCACAACTTCTACTCTCATATACACATCATGAATGAAACAGCAGAGTTAATAAGGTAGGACTTACTTGTTGTAAGTTGTAAGCTGGGGCAATAGGCTGAGCCACAGGGTAGAACTCCCAGTTGAGGTCAAACAGAGGCTCTTGCATAGTCATAGCTCTCTGGGGGTAGGTCAGCACTTGCTGGGAAAGAG
>NW_005232230.1:0-231 GCF_000412655.1 Myotis brandtii
CACCCCGCTCCAGGTACCGGAAACCCCCTCCCCGGGCCTCGGCTTCGCCTGTTCACTCAGGGGTGTGTGTGTCGGCGGGGGGACTGGGGGCTGATGTCAAGGAGCCAGCCATCTCCTCACCCAGCTGTCCGTCCCCCTCGCCTGCCCAGGGCCTGGAGATTGTGAACCCACAAGCGGCCGAGAAGAAGGTGGCCGAGGCCAACCAGAAGTACTTCTCCAGCATGGCCGAGT
>NW_005232231.1:0-231 GCF_000412655.1 Myotis brandtii
ATCTTTTCTTTGCCAGGTCTTTCTCAAGGTTAAAATAAGGAAACAAGTACCAAGCTTATGTTCTTATCTCATTGTATCTTACACATTACCAGTAAGCTTGACTTTGTGGCTCTTTGTGTGTGTGCACTTTAGATACCATCAACTGACTTATTTCATGATTCAGACACTGTTCTAAGAACTTTATTGGATTAACATATTTAATCCACATAAGAACCCTGTGGGTTAGTAATA
>NW_005232232.1:0-231 GCF_000412655.1 Myotis brandtii
GGGCCCCTTCCAGTCTCCATCTCCTCCTCAACCCCCACCCACAGCGCCTTTCCACCTGGCCATCAGCGTTCCTCATTAGCAAGCACTTCAGCTTCTCTCCTCCCGTAATTACACTTCTGTTTTACTTTCGTCAAATCGACTGTACAGCTCCTCCGTGGAAGGGCAAGGAAAGGCATCGCCCGCCCTCCCGTGTACTGAGCACCTACTCTACGCCAAGCACAGCCGAGGGAC
>NW_005232233.1:0-231 GCF_000412655.1 Myotis brandtii
TGAACGGTGACCTCCTGGTTCATAGGTTAATGCTCAATCACTAAGCCACGCTGGCTGGGCTGTTTGTTTTGAACTCGTTAGATTCAGAGAAGAATCTCTCAATTTCCTGTTTGGAGAATATATGTGTGGCTGCCCATGTTTAAGGTGCTGAGTAGGGGGAAAGAAAGGGCTTTTAACATTTAGAATGTAAAGTCTTTAAAAAAAATTTTTTTCTTCATTGATTAAGGTATT
>NW_005232234.1:0-231 GCF_000412655.1 Myotis brandtii
CTATCAAAAATGCAGAAAGGCAGGTAGGAAGGGACTGTGAGAGTCCCAGCCCTTGGGACATTTGCTGTTAGGATGATGTCTAAGGAATCGACTGGGTTAAGGAAAATGCTGGCAGGAGAGGACAGGCCTCCATGAACTTCCGAGGCCCGCCTGCTGCTCGGGAACTGTGAGAACCGTGGGCTGGGATGAAAGCAGGGAGAGCGAGAACGAGTGGGCCGCGGAAGTTTACAT
>NW_005232235.1:0-231 GCF_000412655.1 Myotis brandtii
AAGACTTGGGTAACTGTTCCTGACAAAGGAAATAAAACTTCTTTACTGAATTAAAATGAGCCATTCATAAAACATTCTAGTTCCTCCAATTGTACTTTAACTTTGTCAAATTTCCTAAGGCCCCTTTCTATTCTAAAATCCTATGATTTTAATAGAAAGGATATTCCCTGAATTCAATTATTATAGGAATAAGATGACAGTACTTTTATTTTCCTATTTTCATTGGCATTA
>NW_005232236.1:0-231 GCF_000412655.1 Myotis brandtii
CTGTTTCCAAATCTTAGCTATTGTGAATTGCGCTGCTCTAAACATAGCGATGCATATGTTCTTTCTCATTGTTGTTTCTGACTTTTGGGGGTATATTCCTAGGAGGAATTACATGTGCCTGTATTGCTGCTGTGGTATCTGCCTCCAGTGTAGCCAGATAGCTGCCAAACAGCCACCTCTATGCTAGTGAAACCCCTTGCTCACACTTGGGCCACATTGAGGAAGAGGGGG
>NW_005232237.1:0-231 GCF_000412655.1 Myotis brandtii
TAGTATGGACATTTTAATGATGTTAATTCTACAAATCTATGTATAAAATATATTCTTCCACTTGTTTATATCTTTTTCTTTTTGCATTGTTTTGTAGTTTTCCAAAGACAAGTCTTTTACCTCCTTGGTTAAGTTTTATTAATAAATTCTTACCTTTTTTCTTGCAATGGTAAATAAGTTTGTTTTTTAGCTTCTTTTTCTGATGGACCATTATTGGTGTATAAAAATGCC
>NW_005232238.1:0-231 GCF_000412655.1 Myotis brandtii
ATCTGCATCCTGTGCACAAGCAGCCACTATTTCGTGTACCTCAGGGGCTCTGTGCTCCCTGTCATCCAGCCACACTGGGAGGGTCACATACACTGGCCGTGCCTGTGACCTTTTCCTCTGGGAGTCAGTGGTTGCAGCTCCACTAGGCTCCTATCCTGGGACCAACACCCCATGCAGGCCAGAGAGGAGCGGAATGGGTCAGGAGAGACACCTGGACAGTCAGAGAGTGGG
>NW_005232239.1:0-231 GCF_000412655.1 Myotis brandtii
GTTTCTATCTCTTTCTCCCTTTCCCTTCCTCTCTGAATTCAATAGAATATATATTATGTTATTATTTAATTAAATTTTATTGGGGTGACAATAGTCAAAATCAATATATAGGTTTCATGTGTGATTAATAAGTTACAAAATTTGTATATAGCACCATGCGCCCACCATCCAAAATCAAATCTCTTGTCAGCTCTTATTAGGACCCCCGTCTCCCTCCACCCCCCTCTGACA
>NW_005232240.1:0-231 GCF_000412655.1 Myotis brandtii
TGACTGAGCAAGTGACCTCTCTGAGCCTCCTGGTAAAAATTACTGACAATGCACGCAGTGCCAGGCACACGGCAAGCACTTCATTAAACACTGGCCAAGGTGACAGCCCAAGCCCCCGACGCTAGGAGGTAACAGAATAGGGATTGGAACCTGGGCCTCTCTGGGCCCAGGAAGGTAGGTCCCTGCCTTCTGCTGGGGGTCTGTGCCTGCTCCCGACTCTGCCCTCCTGAC
>NW_005232241.1:0-231 GCF_000412655.1 Myotis brandtii
TGTAACTCAGAATCCTAGCTGGGGCTTTAGGGAGTGAGAGCGGGTCTCGTCCTGGGACGCGGACGGCCGAGACGCAGATGGCCTGCCCTGAGCTACGCTGAGCACGCGCCTGACCCCCGCCTCAGCCTCCCGTGTGTGAAACGCCTCTGATCGGATATAACTCAGGGGGTGTCCAGGGCAAGAGGACGGGCCTCACTTTGTAAACTTCAAGCACTTCCCGGCGTCACAAGT
>NW_005232242.1:0-231 GCF_000412655.1 Myotis brandtii
GTCTATCTGAGCAGCCCTGCTGGAGGGTCAGGGCGTGCCAGGAGGCAGAGGTCAGGCCTCCCCGGCTCTCACTCCCTCCGCATGCAGACGGCCTGGAGGGAGGTGCGCCTCCAGAGAGCAGGGTGCTGGGCCCTCGTCAGCCTCCCCTGGGGCCTGCAGGCAGAGGACAGAGGCCACCCCGAAGTGAGATGGCCACAGGCCCTGTAACAGCAGACTCGCAGAGGGAAGCCG
>NW_005232243.1:0-231 GCF_000412655.1 Myotis brandtii
TTAACATAAAAAATAATCTATTTTACCTTATGAATAGGTAAATCTCTTTGATTTAAAGGGGTATGGTGATTCAATGTCAAATGGACACTGTATAAAATTTTTAATCATTTATACTGCAAAAAGATGTTATTCATATAATGTTAAGCTTAGAGTTATTTAGATTATGTAAATATGAGGCACAAAAGAACTTAGAGTAAGATGATACACTCTACACCTCTACCTAAAATGGAT
>NW_005232244.1:0-231 GCF_000412655.1 Myotis brandtii
ACCACCCACCGAGAACACAGCCCTGGAGACGCTGTGCCGTTTATGGGCAAGGACTACTGCACATGCTACGTCTCCCAGCCACCAATCCTCTTCTGAGACAGGGACTGCTCATACCCAGAGTGAGCAGCTACAATGCTGTAAAGTGTTCTGCCTACACATTTTAGTCCATGTAAAAGAGTAATATTAGACGCCACGGTATTTGTGAAAAGTTACTTACCTGGATTCCAAGAA
>NW_005232245.1:0-231 GCF_000412655.1 Myotis brandtii
TTCTCTACCTCTACATGACAGTCATTGAAAACCTGCACTCAGGATTCTATCTCTCTGTTTACCACCTTTTACTCTTAACGAACTCCTGCCTGTCTTTAATGATTTTTAGTGTTTCTTCTGTCCTCCAGCTCAATTTTTCTTTTCCTCTGGTTCTTGGCCAATTAAGTTTAACAGCACATATTTGTTTTTTAGCTGGACTTTAAATCCATCAGGAATGTTACATATTTGCTA
>NW_005232246.1:0-231 GCF_000412655.1 Myotis brandtii
TCTTGTTGAAAATAGATTTACCTGCTCAGTGAGACAATGACCTTGAATACGGTTTGAAAGTTTCCCCCACTTTATGTTCACTTTAAGATGCAATCTATGCTAGAGCAATTCCGGTCTGAGAGAGGGGTCCAAGACCATCCTCGCCCTCTTGGCTTGATCAGACCTAAATGACCTGGCGCTGATCCCACCGAGCAGGATTGGTGGTGGCAGAATTCGAACCCCACCCTCAGC
>NW_005232247.1:0-231 GCF_000412655.1 Myotis brandtii
CTCCTTCTGGTCGCCCCTGGAACTACGATGGTTTGTCTGGGGATGAGGTCACATGGAGGGTCCCCATTCCCTTGGTCAGACCCCCCTAGCCCCTCTCTGACAGCTCACCGTCGCCCTGCGCCCAGGGCCCGCCCCTCTGGGCCTGAGCCTGCTGCTCTCCGTCCGGGCACCTTCCTGACTCAGCGCCACCTCCGAGGGGACCTCCCAGGGCCCAGGTCTCGCTGGAGAGAG
>NW_005232248.1:0-231 GCF_000412655.1 Myotis brandtii
AACCTCAGCAAGTCATTAATTGTTTTGCTGGTGGTTGTCACAAACCTTCAATTCATAAAAAAATAAAATAACAATATCTGTGAGGCACAATTAAAGCAAAGCACAATAAAATGAGATATGCCTGGATAGTGTATTATGTCCCTTTTGCAGGAGAGGAAACTAAGTCTCAGAGAGTTTTTAAATGCCCTACCCCAAAAGGCACAGATATCTGGTTCCGTGGCAAAACTTTGA
>NW_005232249.1:0-231 GCF_000412655.1 Myotis brandtii
TTTTCTTCTGCATATAGTTCCCTTGAGAACCTCAAAAAGTGACATGTGGTTAGCCTCGGGAAAATCCTATGTTCAGGTAACCCTGCATCTTAGCCATTGATCTATATATCCCTTTTTCCAGCCTTAATATCTGCCATTATTTTGGCAGACTAAAGTGGTATGCAGGAGGGCTAACTGTGGGGTAGGGCATTGGGGAATAAAATCTATACTAATAAAAGGGTAATATGCTAA
>NW_005232250.1:0-231 GCF_000412655.1 Myotis brandtii
CTGTTCCTCCCTCTGAGCTCCAGGACCAGGAGTGGTCGGGAACCTGTTTAAACAGTGAGCATTTAGAACAGTGAGCATTCAGGTGCTGCTGATCTAGAGGAGGTCCAGAACCGGGGAGGGGACTGAAGGGGTGAGGAAGGTGGTAAATTCAATGCTGTGTTTTGCCAAAGTGGAAGAAAAGCAAGTCTGAGGGGAAAAAAAATTAAAGCTTGGTATATTTTGGATTTTAAG
>NW_005232251.1:0-231 GCF_000412655.1 Myotis brandtii
TGGTTTCATAAAGAACCTGTTTGCAGTGACAATCAGGGGAGGAAAAAAAAGAACGTGCTACCGGGTGGGAAATATCCAGCACCCTGAGGTGTTTCAGTGAGGAAGCGTCTGTGGGATGACCAGTTATAACAGAAAATTGTTGCTTGTGATTTAGTTGCAGAGGTAACATATATTTAAAAGATACATTAGCCAGGACTGAGACCAGAGCTGTGTTGGTGATATAGGTGCCAG
>NW_005232252.1:0-231 GCF_000412655.1 Myotis brandtii
CACAACCCAGTCAATTTTGTTTCCTATGTGTTTTTTTTTTATCCTTATCCAAAGATAACCAATTGTTTATTATTGGAGATGGAAAGGCAATATCTTGTCATATGTAACTAATTTTAGGTTTTGTGCCACAGTATCATTGAGAATCAATTTCAAATAATTTCTCCAAAATGATACAAGAGTTTATGACAGAGTTGTAAATAGAAACCAGATACAGCATTCCCATGCCAGAAC
>NW_005232253.1:0-231 GCF_000412655.1 Myotis brandtii
CTGGAAGATGATGGCCATGAGGCCATGTTAGATGACATGTTTGCTGGCTTACTTAAGCCCATGAGGTCACAGTGAAGGCAAGAGCTTCGAATAGGCACTAACTCACAGCAGCCACTCAGGGAACTCCTCCAGGCACGGCCCTGCCCACCCAGGACAGCAAGAACATGCTAGAAAGACCACAGCCTGTCCCCATAGGCATGTTTTTGCCTTGCTACCAGGAATGGATAGTCT
>NW_005232254.1:0-231 GCF_000412655.1 Myotis brandtii
GAAATGATGACATACATAGATGCTTAAAAGATGTGACATTGTCCAAATCATAAGAGGGGTCTGTGAGGAACTATGTATTTCACAGGACTTTTAGTTTTACCCCATAACACTTTTGTACCATAAATCTCTCTGGGTTCCTGAAGAGGTACCTCTAAATGTTTATACTAGTTCTGATCCTGAGCAGATGGCATACACTAGAACAGACTGATTTATGGGAAGAGGAGATTTCAG
>NW_005232255.1:0-231 GCF_000412655.1 Myotis brandtii
GATTACTTGGCCATACTCATTCTGGATTCAGGCCCTTTGCCTCCATGCTCTAGAGTGGGCTTCCTCAGAGCCTCGCATGGCTGGGCCCTTGTAGTCATTCAACTTCTAGGGTAAGAGTTTGTCTCAGAAGGACTTTTTTTTTTTTAAAGTTCCCAGATCTGCCCACCACGTAGAGAGATGCGGTGATTTGAGCATTTGGGTCTTTTTTTTAAAAAATATATTTTATTGATT
>NW_005232256.1:0-231 GCF_000412655.1 Myotis brandtii
CCTTCTGCAGGCACCCTGACCAGGGCCAGGGATTGAGTCTGCAACGGAGGTATGAGCCCTTGACGGGAATCAAACCGGGAACCCTTCAGTCCCCTGGCCGATGCTCTATCCACTGAGAAAAACCAGGTAGGGCAAGGGTGTGGGTTTTGAGCAGAGATTGAGCTGAGGGAACCTGGGGCACAGGGCAGGGAAATGAGCAAAGGAGCCGAAATAGGAGCGAGCAAAAGCTAT
>NW_005232257.1:0-231 GCF_000412655.1 Myotis brandtii
TGCAGGCCGACGCTCTATCCACTGAGCCACCCCAGCCTAGCCTTGCTGCCACCTGTTCTGTCCCCACCAGATCATCCTCATTGACGAAGCCACTGCCTCCATCGACTCGGAGACCGACATGCTGATCCAGCGCACGATCCGCGAGGCCTTCCGGGGCTGCACGGTGCTCATCATCGCCCACCGCATCACCACGGTGCTCGGCTGCGACCGCATCCTGGTCATGGACAACGG
>NW_005232258.1:0-231 GCF_000412655.1 Myotis brandtii
AGCTCCAAGGTAAACAGACCTCCAGCCCTTCCCTCCTCCCTAGTGTCAGTGCTGGCTGCCAGGGGACACTGGTGACCCCCAGGGTGTGGTGCCTGCCGGGCAGGCTTGGCTGGAGGCAGCCACCAGGGCCTCAGGCTTGGGCCCAGTGGTCATATGAGGGTCAGGCCTGGGGGCCTGCTTGTGGCAGTGATGTCTGCTGGGCCAGGTGCTGGCCCCGTGACAGGCCAGACA
>NW_005232259.1:0-231 GCF_000412655.1 Myotis brandtii
CTAATATTCTTAGATGTTTCCACCTAATTACTGGTGGCATTTGAGGACAATGACAAGCTCATGGCAGAATGAAAGCCACTCCTCTCTACGCTTATTGATTTTATCTCTAATTGATCACTATATATATATATATATATATATCTAGAGACCAAAGCAAGACACCAAACAGTGACTTTTACTACCTAAGCTCAAACGACATGTGCTGTCATTCACTGTTCACTGTGGATCAAA
>NW_005232260.1:0-231 GCF_000412655.1 Myotis brandtii
TTACTCCCAATGTTCTGCTATTACAAAAATATAGCAAGGAACACAATTTACACATCTTCCTATATTTTTTAACTAGAGGTTCTAGATCAACCTAGATGAGCTAGATCTAGATCAAAATCGTTTTAGTTTTAAAGTTTCTTTTTTTACATTCTGATGTGCAATATAAGAGGGATTATATTTTCCCCTATGGAGACCAAATTGGCATATCCATTTACTGAATAGACTATTGTT
>NW_005232261.1:0-231 GCF_000412655.1 Myotis brandtii
CATTAAATAAAACATATTATTAAAATTAATTTTACCCTTTTCTTTGTAAATTTTTTTAAATCCTCACCTGAGGACAAACTTAGAGAGAGGAAGTGAGAGAGAGAGAAACATCGATATGAGAGAAAAACATCCATCGGCTGCACTCTGTACTGCCCGACCAGAGATCGAACCACAACACAGGTTTATGCCCCATTGGGGACGACGCTCAACCAACTGAGCCATCTGGCCGGG
>NW_005232262.1:0-231 GCF_000412655.1 Myotis brandtii
ATACTAGAGGCCTAGTGCACAGATTTGTGCACCAGTGAGGTCCCTCGGGATTGGGCTAAAACCAGCATGCCCTGAGGGGTCCTGGATTGGGGAAGTCACATGCCAAGACAAGGAACCCCACTGATGCACAAATCCATGCACCAGGTCTCTAGTATTAAATGTTTCTCATCAAAAGGCACAGGAGTATGCAAGCAGCCTTCAGTACAGTTAAAGGCACAATATTTTTTTCAT
>NW_005232263.1:0-231 GCF_000412655.1 Myotis brandtii
GGATGTGACTGCAGAACTCCAGTCTCTGTCTGAGATTCACAGGCTTGATATTACCATCATTTTGTTAACTCTTTTTGAAACAAAAAATACACTACTACACGTTGAACAACACACCAACTTAAAAGATAAAATGGAAGGTTCTTTCTGTTTTTTAGCAGAATTTAAACAGAAGAAAAGGAGATGCTCAACATCTGTATTAAAGGCAATTTGGAGGAAGACATCTGACAGGCC
>NW_005232264.1:0-231 GCF_000412655.1 Myotis brandtii
GGTAATTTTGATTAATTTACAATAGCAATGATAATAGGCTTCCATGCAATGAAACATACCATGAATTTTAAATAAATGTCACAGGATAGAGAAGAGACTTGTATATAGGTCCAATTAGTAATCACAATATATAATGAGTTTCTACCAATCAATAAGAAAAAGAATAACCTCTCCCTCCTAGCAGAAAAAAATAGAATGGTGCAACAAGTAATATAAAAAGAAAAAAACAGG
>NW_005232265.1:0-231 GCF_000412655.1 Myotis brandtii
TGAAAAATATATATATTGAGCACGTACCTCCAACATATGCAAATGAAGATGGAAAGTAAAATGTTAGGGATACCTGTTACAGGATGAATTTTGTGCTCCTCACATTCATATGTTGAAGTCCTAACCCTGGTACCTCAGAATGTGGCTACAGTTTGAGGTAGTGCCTTAAAGAGGTAACTGAGATAAAACAAGGGACATGGCTGGGCTCTAGTCTAATCTGACTCCCAGCCT
>NW_005232266.1:0-231 GCF_000412655.1 Myotis brandtii
AATACATTGGAATCCAGGCTTCAACATTCTCTGTCTGGCTCCAGAGCTTTCTACACCCTCAGGATTCTACTGAGGTTGGAACAGAGACTCAGTTTGAGCATTTTTGCATCTGTGATGGTGAGAAATATTGGTTTATAGTTTTCTTTTTTGCAATGTCATTGTCTGGTTTTGGTATTAAGGCTATGCTGGTCCTATAGAAATAGGAAGTGTTCCCTCTGTTTCTATTTTCTC
>NW_005232267.1:0-231 GCF_000412655.1 Myotis brandtii
TTCTTTGCTCCCATGTGCCAAGGTCCCGCCTGGTGCTTGCACCCGCTGCCAGCGCCAGAGCTACTGCTCGCACCCACTGCTGGCACCCGGCACCATCAGCGGATGTAAGCAGCAGCTACCGGTCCCAATCGCCCCTGAGGGCCCCAGCCCCGCTCACACATGCTGCTGGTGCCAGCCGCAATCGCTCTGCTCCATCAGCAGGTGTGAGTGGGGCCAGCGCCATCAGTGCAT
>NW_005232268.1:0-231 GCF_000412655.1 Myotis brandtii
CGATGCTCTATCCACTGAGCCAAACCAGCGAGGGTGAACATGTAACATTTAAAGTGGCATTTAAAGTGGCATCCTATATCCAGATAGTCTGAACACAGAAGAGAATGAAAACGTTTCAGTCAGTCCGGCTTACATAGCTGATAGAAACAAAGGTTACTTTTGTTGCTCCTGCCATCCTTGCTCTTGTGGGAGAGCAACTGAATGCCTGTAGCTTTGCTTGGAAGAGGTTTT
>NW_005232269.1:0-231 GCF_000412655.1 Myotis brandtii
CACACTGACCCCTGCCCCGCCCCGGCCTGCCCCTCCACCCCCTGCCCTCATCTCTCCTCCCCCAGCCCGGCCCAGAGCACTGCCCACTCCAGGGGCCTCAGGATGGCCCCGTGGCCGCGGGAGCGACTCGTTAGGAAAAGATATGAATGGCCTGGGTGGCGGGCGTGCGGCAGGCGGGGCACTCGGGCTCGCTCTTGCCGCAGATGCGCACAGCGCAGTCCATGCAGAAGA
>NW_005232270.1:0-231 GCF_000412655.1 Myotis brandtii
AATAAACTTGCATATATACCTAGCTTTTTTTTTTTTTGAGTACATATGATCTTCATCCTCCTTTGCCATTTCAGACCTTACCCCCATCCCTGTAATTGCTTTTGTCACAAGTTTATCCCTCTTTATGCTGTAAGTTTTTTGGTTATCTTACCAGTAGTATGTGACCTTATGTTCTTTGTTTCAGGTAGAATTACTCCCTTGAATATTTCCTGCAATAAAGGTTTTTTTTTT
>NW_005232271.1:0-231 GCF_000412655.1 Myotis brandtii
TTATTTCTTCAAATAGGTTTTCAAAATCTTGCTCTCTATATATACTTTCTGGCACTCCCATAATATGAATGTTGGTACACTTGAAATTGTCCCAGAGACTCATTACACTATTTTCATATTTTTGGATACTTTTTTATCTTTGTTCTTTTGATTGGGTGTTGTTGTTTTTTTGTTTGTTGTTGTTGTTGTTGTTGTTTTGCTTCCTCATCTTCCAAATCATTGATTTGATTC
>NW_005232272.1:0-231 GCF_000412655.1 Myotis brandtii
TCTTTCTTGGTAGAATACAGGTGCTTATTTCATCATACCTTCCTCTTCCAATTTTCAAGTTAACAGACACACTTGGAAATTAGATTGGTTTCTACAAACAGATATAAACTTAAATAGTCTTACTAGAGCAGTTTTCAAAAGAAAATATGACATAGAAAACTGTAGTAGATTTACAAAAAATCTACACATAAAATAATTAATGTGTTTATTTGTATATTTTAACCCCAGTAG
>NW_005232273.1:0-231 GCF_000412655.1 Myotis brandtii
TCACAAGGATGGGGTGAGTTGGGATCCATGGTTTATAACACTCAACTTCATATATTGTTATAATTCTACTGTGCAACCTATTTTATATTACTTACAGTATTCTCAACTCTTTTAAGCAAGTAAATCTTGTCTCCCCAATAAGGTAAAAACTGAGATGCTCCTTAGTAAGTAGAATTCAGTATTTCTTTTGTTTCATGCATAGACCCTCCCAGAGTGCTGTGCACATAACAC
>NW_005232274.1:0-231 GCF_000412655.1 Myotis brandtii
GGAGGGAAAGGACCTCGATTCCTGGATGAGTTCAGTGAGGACAAGGGTAAGTTAGGTGGGCCGGCCGGTGTCCGGGGCCGGTGTCCGGGGCCAGCGGGTATCTGCGAGCCCGAGGCTGGGAGGACCGGCTGCACAGGGCCTGCCTCCTCCCATCCAGCTGGCCTCCTCCCCTGCGACCTGGACCTGGACAATCCTGGGAGAGCTTAGCATCCCTGAGAATCACCTCCCCGC
>NW_005232275.1:0-231 GCF_000412655.1 Myotis brandtii
AGCTTCTTCCAGTGCCCGCCTGTGTTTTAGAAGGAGGTTCACTGAGCAGCACGTAGCTTAGGGGGAATGACCCCACCGGAGGGCAGCTGGCGGCTGTGCGGATTAGCACCCAGCTCGTCTGCTGCCCGGGGAGAAAGCCTGTGCGTCCACGCTCTGGGGTCCCTGGCAGAGCGGACATGTGGACCCTTGTGCCCATCTGGGCTCCTACATCTCAAATTTTAGGAGAGGATT
>NW_005232276.1:0-231 GCF_000412655.1 Myotis brandtii
ACCTGGGCAGCTGGATTCGGGGGCCCAGGCCACACCGACTGCAGCAGGTCCCTGGGGGCAGCCCAGCAAGCTGCATGGAGCGCTCCGCACTCGGGGAGTCCATGCCAGCTCCCTGTTGCTAATGGTCACTCTGGGCTTTGCTCTACGGCAGTGGGAAGAATCCATGAGTCCACAGTGGTCACCTCGGACCCCATCCCCAGAGCTGGGCCTGGAAGAGAACTAGGCCTTGGC
>NW_005232277.1:0-231 GCF_000412655.1 Myotis brandtii
AAAAAAATTCTAAAGCAAGTGGGAAAAAGCCATATGGTACTTCAAACCACAAGGGAAATTATACTTCTTTATATAAAGCAATCCCACTAGAAAAAAGGGTTACCCTTCTGTTTATCATTATATTTTATGAGGTAACTTCAATGAAATCATGGAAGTATTATCACATGAACTGCAAAGGATAAATCTCTTTTGCCAGGGCCCTCAAAGAATAGGAAATTTGGGATATGGCAC
>NW_005232278.1:0-231 GCF_000412655.1 Myotis brandtii
CAGAGAGAAAATAAAAGCAAATGTTACCAGGGTGGTCGCCATGAACTTAATATCAAGCAAAACCTGTTTTGTTTTGTTGTGGTTTTTTTTTCTGAAAAGCAGTATGTGTGATTTTTGCCTATCAACAACCCAGCCTTGGAGTGCAAGGAGAATTTATCGATTGGCTTCTTTCTCTCCCTGGGAAAAACTCTTCAGTGTGGGACATGTGAAAGTCATATGCATGCCCCATGG
>NW_005232279.1:0-231 GCF_000412655.1 Myotis brandtii
AATGTCATGCACCGGGCCTCTAGTTTTAAATATAATGTCATATATTAATTATAACTAAAACAATGTGGGGGGAAAATATACCATACCAATAACAATAATCAAAAGAAAGCTATAATAAACTTTAAAACAAGGAATTGTATTAGGGATAAAAAGTTAAATTGCATAATGGTGAAGGGCTATATAAGAGCTTAAATATTAATAAAGCAAATGCTAATAGAATTAAAAGCAGAA
>NW_005232280.1:0-231 GCF_000412655.1 Myotis brandtii
TCAAAAAAAAAAAAAAAAAAAAGAATGGAAAAAAATATCCCCAGGTGAGGATTAACAAACACAAAAAGGGGAAGGCTGTGCCATGCTCCAGGTAAGACATGATGGGCAAGGTCTAGGAGAGGGCAGTGGAGAGGACTTGGGATATGTTTTCAAAGAAGAGATGAGACAGAGGAATTGGTTTAATGTAGAGGATTCAGGGGAGAGGCGTGAAGGGTAGTTCCAGCTTAAGTA
>NW_005232281.1:0-231 GCF_000412655.1 Myotis brandtii
TTTTATTCAACATTAATTTAATAAATACATATCCATTTTATTCCTCTACATTACCCCTTTTTGAGGAGCTTCTGATTTTTTCTACTAGGTGGGCATGTGAACAATGAGCTATAGTATAGGCAACAAAGATTTGTTCAATATCTACCTAACCTCAGCTGAGCAAAGTACTAGCTGCTAGCTGGGAACATAAAGGCAACGAGACATGTTAGAAAAACGACAAAAAACACACAA
>NW_005232282.1:0-231 GCF_000412655.1 Myotis brandtii
TTCTTTCATTTCAGATACAGATCCAGGGTGTCAGAAACCTCTGACAGCGCCCGACGGGTGGGGACGGCATGGGTGATAGAAGCCAGACTTGGTCTTAGTGTTTGGACCTGTGTGTGGAGGCCGGTCGGCCAAATGTCCGGCCAAAGCCCTGGCCACAACACACATTGGAATCCCAGCTCTGGAGGAAAAGGAGACCTTGGTAGATGGTTAAAAAGGTTCCCCAGCAAGGCA
>NW_005232283.1:0-231 GCF_000412655.1 Myotis brandtii
GAAGCAAATCACAAAGCCTGGCCCCCACACACAGGGGGAATTACTAGTAAGTCCCACTTTCACAAAGAGAGACACTACTTACATTATGTATGAGGCTTTTTCACAAAGATTTGTCCCTTCTCTCTTGCACCACCTGTTGTTTTGTTCCTTTATTTCTTTGTTTCTGAAGGTATTTTCTTATATTCCATTGTATATCCTTTTTAGATTTTTATTTCCAAAGTTTTGCATTTC
>NW_005232284.1:0-231 GCF_000412655.1 Myotis brandtii
GTCAACTCTATCCTCCTAATGACAAGAAGAGATCATTGAGGTCCTCATGGTTTAACTCTGCAATATGAACTGCCAAAAGGTCACTCCTAAAGAACAATCCAATTTCCTTTTTTTAACATTGGAAGCTCTAATTCATCATCTATGTTTAAAATTTTTCAAAGTTTTGAATAAATATAGAGCCACTGGAAGTTGTATAAAATGTCCAGGACATTCCTGTGTACTCTTCATCCA
>NW_005232285.1:0-231 GCF_000412655.1 Myotis brandtii
GGGGTCGGCATCCAGTGGGTGCCACACAGCCAGCGCCCTGTCTCCCTTCTCTCCCGCCAGCCGGCGTGGCCGAGCGGGGAAGCAGCTCCGGGAGGTCAGGGCTGCAAGCTCAGGTTCCCCGGCTGCAAAGGCACGGCGGCCTGGCAGTTTGCAAGGACGGGCTCTTAGAAGCGCATCACCTGACTCCAGAGGTGGGGTCACCCCTTTTCCAGGAGGACACTGGTATTGGGT
>NW_005232286.1:0-231 GCF_000412655.1 Myotis brandtii
CCCTTGACCGGGAATCGAACCCTGACCTCCTGGCTCCATCAGAGGTTGACGTTCAACCCCGGAGCCACGCCGGCCGGGCTGTTTTTACCCCTTTTATTCCTAGCTTTTCAACGGTGACACACGCACAGGCATCCATTCGTCGACGAGGTCAGTACGACGGCGTGAAGACCAAAGCCGGGGCGATGAAGGAGCCGGCCGGGAAGCGGACCGGGGGCCGCCTGATGGCAGGGT
>NW_005232287.1:0-231 GCF_000412655.1 Myotis brandtii
GACCCCCGCGAGCCCCCTAGCTCCCGTGGCAGTCCTGCTGCTGTTGCTTTGTGGGGCTCCTTGGACCCACGGGCGGCGGAGCGACGTGCGCGTCATCACGGACGAGAACTGGAGAGACTTGCTGGAAGGAGAGTGGATGATAGAATTGTGAGCGCGCGTGGTTGTCTCGGGGCCCCCTCGGCGGGCTGGGCGGGCTGGGGTCCTAGGTCCGAGTCTGGGCACCCGACTTCA
>NW_005232288.1:0-231 GCF_000412655.1 Myotis brandtii
CTGCGGGCAGGATCTGCCCTTTCCATTTCCTTCCGGGGCTGGCCCTTTGGGACCCGCACGTGTTGCCTCCGGAGGGCTAGTGAGCAGGGCAAACGGACGCGGACGCGAGTCCACAGGGTGTTCTCACCCCAGCCTCGCAGGAGCTGAGAGGTTAGGGGCAAGGGATCAGGGGCCCGGATGCCCCATGTGAATGTGCTGCCTGACTCCCATGGGGAAAGGAGCCAGAGGGCC
>NW_005232289.1:0-231 GCF_000412655.1 Myotis brandtii
AAATGCTGCCTGCATAGTGGAATAATCAAATAGTGAAAGTAGATAGAAAAAGGTCTTACAAGTGGATTCTAGATAAGAAACATGAATATTTAAATTTGTCATATTAAAATGTTCACATTATGTTATTTTCTATTTTATAAAACAAATATAGAATTTTCAAATTAAGTTCTTTAGTTTTGGGGAATCTCATTTTATTTTATTTATTAAATATATTTTTATTGATTTCAGAGA
>NW_005232290.1:0-231 GCF_000412655.1 Myotis brandtii
TTTGCTTTTAAGTTTTGAATAGGAAAGCTGGTGCTTCGCAAAGTTTAATGTGACTATAAATCAATTTTGATCTTGTTAAAATGCAGAATCTTATTTATTAATCTGGGGGGGGGGTACCTAAGATTCTTCATTTCTAAAAATTATCCCAGGTGATACCATGTTACCAATCCAAGGACCACACTTTAAGATCAAAACCTTAGAATTCTAGTTCTCCCATATGATTGCACCTTA
>NW_005232291.1:0-231 GCF_000412655.1 Myotis brandtii
CTCATCACTGATGTTTGTATCTCTCTCTCCCTCTCCTGCTCTGAAATCAATAAGACTTTTTAAATAAATGAATGAATGTATAAATAATGTTCACTTCCCCCAATTGGTGTATAGATTCAATGTCATCACAGTTGAACTCCTAACCATTTTTCCAGGCATTTGGGCCAGTTGTTCCAAATGGTCATGGCAGAGCTGAGGGCGCCAGGAAAGAAGTGAGGAGAAGGGACTATT
>NW_005232292.1:0-231 GCF_000412655.1 Myotis brandtii
GGATCCCCACCACCACCACTTTTCCTGCCCACGGACCCCCCGATGGCCTGGCTCCTGGCCAAATGCTGGGTCCGTAGCTCTGACTTCCAGCTTCACGAGCTTGTCTCTCATCTTCTGAGGGGACATTTGATGGCTGAGGTTATCGCTATGGCCACCATGAGATGCCTTCCATCGATACACCCTATCTTCAAGGTAATACCTTATCCCCTTCTCTCCTGCCTGCCTCTCTGC
>NW_005232293.1:0-231 GCF_000412655.1 Myotis brandtii
TTCAACGTGTGATCATGGCTGTGGAAGTACACCTTTTTTTCCCCAGACACTCTTCAGAGGATATTTGAGAGGGAAACAACGTGCTTTGGAAGTATGGCGTTGTCCAGGCCAAGCCCTCCCGCCCAGCACCGTGGACGCCTCCCAGGACTGAGACTCTCTCGCTCGCTGGTCCCTCAAAAGCAGCTTCTCCCGAGCGCTCATGGGCTCGAGGAGGCGTGGGCAGTGCTCGCC
>NW_005232294.1:0-231 GCF_000412655.1 Myotis brandtii
GGGATCCAGGACAGGGAGGCGCACACACTGTCCCCTCAATTGTCGGGCTGGCCGGGAGGGAGAACCGGCAGAGAGCGAGCGGGAGCCCCTCGGCCCTGAGAGCAGACCCTTCTTCTCCAGGCGAGGAGGCGGAGGCTGGAGGACAGGCTGCCCTGGCCCAGACCCAGCAGCGGGCATGTCCTCGGCTCCCCTGGACCCTGAGAGGTTGAGTTTAATACAAGAGACAGCAAT
>NW_005232295.1:0-231 GCF_000412655.1 Myotis brandtii
GACTTGGGATCCTGCCCACAAGCCAGGGAATCGAACCATGACTTTCTGATTCATTAGTCGACACGCAACCATTGAGCCACGCCAGCCAGGTGCCATGGACATTTTAATTTTAGTTTTCTCTTACAGTCCATTTTTCTAGAATTTACCCATCACAGACACATTCTTCTTCTCTTTTCCATGTCTGTGTGGCATTGTTGCCCATTAAGATTTGGGCAGCTTTCAAGTTTCAAA
>NW_005232296.1:0-231 GCF_000412655.1 Myotis brandtii
AAGGGTTTTTGATGATACTTGATAAACTAGCCTTAAAATTCTGGCTTGGAAGAATTAACCAGAAGTAATCAATGCAATTTTGAAGAAAAATACAGAAAGGGACTTGCCATACCAAATACTGATTTAGTAAAAAGCTACGGAAATAAAAGCAGCATGGTATAAGTACAAAAAAACAAATAAGTAGACCAGCAGGATAGAAAAGGGGTCCCAGAAACTTGATATGTTACAGAG
>NW_005232297.1:0-231 GCF_000412655.1 Myotis brandtii
ATGTGAGATTTCTTCCTAACACACGTGCAGTCGCCCCACCCCCTCCACTCAGCAGCTGCTCCCCGACCCTCGCTACACAGGCCAAATAGCACGCAGAGGGAATCAGCGCACCTTTGCTTATTCTGATGAAAGCAACAAACCTGGGCTTCCCAGGAAAGCGCCTGATAAATGAGAAATAAACTTTAAAAAGCTGCCCCGGTTGTAAATATCCTGCCATCATCTTTCCGTTTG
>NW_005232298.1:0-231 GCF_000412655.1 Myotis brandtii
ATTCTGCCCTCCTGCAAGTTTTAAGAACCCTCTCTGGGGGAGTCGGTGGAGAGTCCTGAGCAAGTCTTGGGAAACAAAAGCTGCCCATATTTGAGGCTGTATTGTGGGCCAGAAGGAATACGGTCAGTGGGTCCCCTGGCTCACTGGACTACAATAGCCAAAGCAGAACACTTCTGTGGAAGGTGGTAGGAATATCCTCAGCATAGCCAAGCGGGGATATGATCCTGAGGC
>NW_005232299.1:0-231 GCF_000412655.1 Myotis brandtii
AAGCATCTATCACTGACATCACCCTAAGCCACTTCTTCTCTCCCTTCAATGTTTGTCACCTGGAAAACACTTAAGAAACATTTGTGTAATGACTAAATTTCAATCATAATTACAAATATCAATTCATTATTATATGGTGCTATAGAACACACTGATGTTCCCAGATGCTACTACCATATAGAGAGCTGCTTATCTTGACTCTCAGTATCTCTGCATTTTAATGAATTCACT
>NW_005232300.1:0-231 GCF_000412655.1 Myotis brandtii
AATAATGGTTTGGTTAAAGAAATTATAATTCATCTATGCAAGTAAATAATATGAAGCCATTCAAAAAGTATTACATAGAATAATATTTATTGATGTAGAAAAGCATTCATTTTAAAAAAAAGAATGTATAAGATAAGAAAATGGCCCCACTGATTGAGCGTCAACCTAGGAACAAGGAAGTTATGGTTCAATTTCCAGTCAGGGCACATACTCAGGTTATGGGCTTGATCC
>NW_005232301.1:0-231 GCF_000412655.1 Myotis brandtii
AGTCATTCCCACTTTTTTCTCTGCATCTAACCTATCTCCTTTTTCATCTCTGCCATTTCCTGAATTCAGAATAGTGCCCTTTCTCGGCACTCCTATAGCACCTGATACTTATCCTTTTTAGCATATGATCATATTACATTTCTTTGACTTTTAATTTTCTGTTACCCCAATAAACCATGGTCCTCTTGAAAGGGAGGATATCTCATGTACTCAGGCTTTCCAATGACTTGC
>NW_005232302.1:0-231 GCF_000412655.1 Myotis brandtii
TATAAATATATTGAAAATATTATTTAACTAGAGGCCCGGTGCACGAGTTCTGTGCATGGGTGCGGGTCCCTTGGCCTGGCTGGCAATTGGGGCTGATTTGGGGGGGCTGGCCGGCTGGGGTGAGGAATTGTGGGAGGTTGGCCAACTGGCCAGGGGGAGGGATCATGGGAGGTTGGCCGTCTGCCCGCCCCCCCATCAGGGCCAATGTGGGGGGGCAGCTGGCCAGCAGGA
>NW_005232303.1:0-231 GCF_000412655.1 Myotis brandtii
AATTTTTAGTTGATAATCAATGCTTATTTGTGTATGAAATGATTAACATAAACCTATTTGGGATTGCATAGGTAGAGATATTAACAAATGGAAATTTGTATTTCCTGTCCAAGGAAAACCTTAGATTCACTTTGCCTGAGGTATATGCCTACTCTTTCATTGACTACTGTTTCCAGAAATATGAGGTCCTATAACTACTAGTAACAAGGTCTCATGATATATGATAGGTAT
>NW_005232304.1:0-231 GCF_000412655.1 Myotis brandtii
GAGCTCTCTACCTGCTCTCATCTGCCCCTCTAACATCCTACCAGGCAGGCAGGACAGACAGACACTATTGTTACGTCTATTGTACACGGGGGGAAACTGAGGTGCAGAGGTTACTAAGTGGTTCCTGGTCCAGCTGGGTTTTTTATGATCCCTTACGCTCACACGGTGTTGAGCCAAGGGGTGGGGGTGGGGGTTTCAGGGAGGAGGGTTTGGGTGAAGGTGGTGATGGGT
>NW_005232305.1:0-231 GCF_000412655.1 Myotis brandtii
ATGAATGAATGAATGAATGAATGAATGATGCTTTATAACAGCAAGTAGACGCGGAGGAATGTGGCAGCTTTGAGGGACCCATGCTCGATGACATGGAGCTGAAATGGCACTTGTGGCAGAGTTGTGCACTATTTCTCCAGAAGACCTCAGCAGCATGGGTGCAGATAGGGAAACATGAAGATACACCCATTCAATGTTGGGGATTTGCCAGGCTACTGAGAAGAAAGGGCT
>NW_005232306.1:0-231 GCF_000412655.1 Myotis brandtii
ATAATTGAAAAACCCACTTCTGAACATTTCAAGGGTCCAAGAGAAATCAAAATAAGCATGTTTGGAAGAAAACTATGATAAGTATATTACATCTTAAGATTTATGAGATGGAGCTATAGAAGTACTTGAAGGAAATATATAACCTTGAATATTTATAGTAGAAAAGAAAAAAGGCTGGATTTAAAAAGCTAAGCTTCAAATAAAGGAAGGAAATAATAAAGATAGGAACAG
>NW_005232307.1:0-231 GCF_000412655.1 Myotis brandtii
CTTCTACTATATTTGTCTTCACCTCTGATAGCATCTCATGCCAAGGACACTGATATTTCTTTCACTAGAAGGATGGATTGAGTACTGCATTTGCTATAGCATAAACTTAGACTTTTCCTTAATTTTATTTTATCTTTTGTTTGTTTTGATAGGTAGTTTTTAACAAAATATTTTTTATTTATTTTAGAGAGAGAGTAAGGAAGAGGGATAGAGAGATAGACATTGATGAGA
>NW_005232308.1:0-231 GCF_000412655.1 Myotis brandtii
CAGATGCCGCCTCTATTCCTGCCTCAGGACCTTTGCATGTGATATTTCCTCTGCTTGAAAGAGACTCGGTGCTACTCCAATGAGTTACACTTTTGTTCTCTTTATATCTTCACACAGCTATGGCCTCATCTTTGAGACTTTATCTAACCACGTTTAAATTGCACGAACCCCTCCCCCCCACACACACACCACCGTGCCATCTGCCCCTATTCCTTTATTTTTCTCCATAAC
>NW_005232309.1:0-231 GCF_000412655.1 Myotis brandtii
CGGCCCCCAACCTCTCAGCTCCCGGCCCCTGGCCCTCAAACCCCTCAGCCCCCGGCTCCCATCTCCTCCCCTCTGGCAGCCACGAGGCTGTGCTCTGTGTCTGTCTGTGTCTGTTTTGTGTGTGGGTGTCCTCTGTCCTTCAGGCTCCACACAGGAGTGAATCAGGTGGCACTTGCCCTTCCCTGTCTGACTTACTCACTGAGCAGATGCCCTCCAGCCCGCCCGCCGAGG
>NW_005232310.1:0-231 GCF_000412655.1 Myotis brandtii
TCCATGTGGCACTATTTTGGGAAGTTCGGCCAGCCACGTGGGGACAGGTCAATTAAATGTGACCCCTGCAGCCCTGGAGAGAACAGGGGTTCTCCCTTTCTGGGAAAAAGGCACACTCTAGCTACTCATTCGCTTTCCTTGTCCACAGAGCATCCATCAACGCCACCATCAGAAGGCTTACAAAATGTTTGACGTCTTCACAGATCTCATGTGGCATGCCTCAGACCAAGG
>NW_005232311.1:0-231 GCF_000412655.1 Myotis brandtii
TCTGGTGGAAATGAGACCAGAGTTCCCTTTGCATCTGTCACAGTATTTATGAACCCTCTAAATATGCACAGGGAGTGCATGCAGTTTATACTTGCATGCTCTGAGGATTAATTTCACAATAATATCTTCATTTTTTTTAAATTCTTTTTTCTTTTCACTGTTTCGATTAGACATTTTCTCTTTTTTAATATATATTTATTGATTTTAGAGAGAAAGGGAGAGGAATAGAGA
>NW_005232312.1:0-231 GCF_000412655.1 Myotis brandtii
CCCCTAACCACTCTGCCTGCTGGCCTGCTTACCCCCAACTGACCCTTTCTGGCCTGATTGCCCCCAACTACCCCTCTGCCAGCCTGCTTACCCCCAACTGCCCCTCCTGCTGGCCTGCTCGCCCCAATTTCCTACCCATGCTGACCTGCTTGCCCCCAACTGGCCCCTCCTGCTCACCCCTAACTGCCCCCCCATCAGCCTGATCACCCCCAACTGCCCTCCCCTCCTGGC
>NW_005232313.1:0-231 GCF_000412655.1 Myotis brandtii
AAGGATTTGCCATTCTGCCAGGTGAACGCACTCGCCAACACTCAAACCAACGACTCGGTACACGAACTCATGTGAACAAACAACAGACGCAGCGCGAGAAACACACTGCCTACATACTGTCTGTATGCTACTCCATTTACCTGGATATACAACCACGCAGCCGCAAAGCTAAGTGGCTGTCAAAACCAGGACTGCACACACTTACACGAGAATCTAAAACAATGAACCCCC
>NW_005232314.1:0-231 GCF_000412655.1 Myotis brandtii
AGGGATTTTGCAGATGTGATGAAGTAAAGGACCTGTACATGGAAGATTCCCTTGCATTCGCCGAGGAGACCCAATGTAACCACTAGGATCAAAGTCAGAGAGAGAGAGAGATGTACTGGTGAGGACAGACGCGGAGGTGCTGGCGTGGAAGTCGGAGGGAGGAGCTACCTGCCAAGGAAAGCAGGTGGCTCCAGAAGCTGGAAAAGGCAAGGAAATAAATTCTCTCCTAGA
>NW_005232315.1:0-231 GCF_000412655.1 Myotis brandtii
ATTCTGAGTGGTTTCCCAGAGCCAATGTTTCCAGATTCAGATTAATAAAAAAAAAACAAACATTTCATTCTTGCTAGTGTCTTGAAGTTGCTGAGTTCACTACAGAATCCTTTAATCTCCAAAAACTTGCTTTCCGGTGGATTTCATCATGTTTTATCCTTCATAAGCACAATTTTTTTCTTTGTTTGTTTTGCCAAATGACTCAAGGTAAGATAGCATGCAGATGTCTTG
>NW_005232316.1:0-231 GCF_000412655.1 Myotis brandtii
AGCTCTGTTTATTAAGGCCGTGGAGTTCCAGATGCAGCAATCCCACGTCCTGATGGAATTAATCACTAGCGGATCAAGACTATTGTACTTTCCCACCATGTGTATCCGGCCAGGGCAACCTCTTCCGCTGGAGCCATCACCGGCAGAAGGGAAACAGCGTCCACACATCTCGGAACAGCATCGCGGTCGTTACATTGTGCAGATGTGGTGGTTTTTACGCTGTGCAGGTGT
>NW_005232317.1:0-231 GCF_000412655.1 Myotis brandtii
AAAAATGAACAGAGCCTGGAATCGCATGTATTAAGGACTAAGAAGTTTAGCATAAGTATAGTCTCAGAAGAGAAGAGAGAAATTGGGCAGAAAAAATACTTTAAGAAATATTTGGCCAAAAGTTTTCTAAATTTGACAAAAGAGAAAACAGCAACAACCACCAGCAATCCACAGAAACAGGGATAAGTGAACCCAAGCAGGATAAATACAAAGAAAACCACACCTAGTAAC
>NW_005232318.1:0-231 GCF_000412655.1 Myotis brandtii
GCCACTCAGCCAGAAGCCAGGCTCATGGACATCCCCAAAAGGGGTCTCCTGGACTGTGAGAGGGCGCAGGCCAGGTTGAGGGGACCCCCCCTCCGAGTGCACTAATTTTGTGCACCAGGCCTCTTAGTCCCATGTAATAAAAGGCTAATATGCAAATTTTCCCCTCGACCGGAGTTCAGCTGGAAGTTTGACAAGGGGCGGGGCTGGCTGGCCAACTGCCCGCAGCCCCTC
>NW_005232319.1:0-231 GCF_000412655.1 Myotis brandtii
TGCTGGCACTGTTAGATAAAAGTTTATTACAACCAAATATACACAGACATTTCCAGGATTCCAGGTACAGCTGAGTATTTTTTGTTTGTTGGTGTTTCAAAAAAAAAAAAACACGCAAAAAACACAATGGATTTGACATAATCGAGGCAAAATAAGGCAGCACATGGAATCTTGATGTCAGGAAAGATTCTGCTTTTGTGCGCCCAAGGTTGGGATCATGATAGATCTGGT
>NW_005232320.1:0-231 GCF_000412655.1 Myotis brandtii
CTGGGGTCAGGAGGAAGGACAAATACTGTAGAATGGGTGGGGGGTGGGGTGGGGCATGGAAACGCTTTGAATAGGAACAAATACTGAAAGACCAGCTTTGAGGATCTTTTGAAAAGAAAGGTGAAAGGCAAAATGCACACCGAGTTAGAAACTTGAAGCCACATTGGTGACTGGTAGAGCAAGATAATGTAGCTTCATTAAAACCTGGGGTTTTATTTCTAGGTGGGGGAG
>NW_005232321.1:0-231 GCF_000412655.1 Myotis brandtii
CCTGGACAGAGCACAGGACAGCCCTGCTCAGGAGGACGGGAGTCTCAGGTCCGCATTTCACATTCCCCGTGTTCTGTTCAGGAGAACCGTTCTGTGATGGAATGATAATGGAAATGAAAGCAATGCACGGAAGACATGTCCACTTCATAGAGAAGATGACATGAGCGTTCCTCTCTGGAGCAGAGAGCTCCTCCGGGTGTGAGTGCTCATCACTGTCAGTGCAGGAAGAAG
>NW_005232322.1:0-231 GCF_000412655.1 Myotis brandtii
CAATCACTGACCTGTTTTCTGTCACTATAGATTGCTTTGCTTTTCTAGAATTTTATATAAATGAAATCACACAGTATGCATTCTTTTTTCTGACTTCTTTCACTCAGTGTAATTATTTTGAGATTCATCCATATTGTTGCATGTGTCATAGTTCATTCTTTTTTATTGCTGGCTAGTATTCCATTATATGGCTATAGTGACCAGGTGCATGGATTTGTGCACATTGAAAGG
>NW_005232323.1:0-231 GCF_000412655.1 Myotis brandtii
TTTAGATGTTGTTGTTTTTCGTGTTGTGAATTGTTTGTCGTGGAAGTGTAGAAACCACTGAGACCTTATGTATGTGTTGATGTACGTATCTATCTTTCTCCTTTTGCCTGTTGCAGCCTTTGAAGAAGATGGTGGAGAGAGCTTGCAAGGTCCAGATTCTTTTTAAAAAATATATATGTGATTGATGTTTTCCTTAGAGCAGTGGTTGTCAACCTTGTGGCCCTTTCAATA
>NW_005232324.1:0-231 GCF_000412655.1 Myotis brandtii
TGTGTGTGTGCGTGCGCGCGCGTGCGTGCGTGTGTGCTGGGTGATGTTGGATAAAGAGCTTTTTGAAAACCCTTTTAGGGCACGCCTTACAGAAAAATGAACTCAACGTGGATCATAGACATGTAAAATGCCAAACTTCTACAAGATAACACAGGAGAAAATCTGTTTTGCCTTGGCTTGCTGATGAGTTTTTAAATACAACAGGAAAGCCCAGCCAGTGTGACTCAGTGG
>NW_005232325.1:0-231 GCF_000412655.1 Myotis brandtii
ATTGTTCATTTATTTCTTGGACATATTAATTATTTTCAGATTATGATATGAAAGTACTTTTAAAGAGATCAATGGAGATAATCTTCTACCGAGAACCGAGAACCATCCCATGCACAGAAAATAGAGAAAGTAATGTCAGTAAATAGAATTTCTACTGTATATACCACCAAATTAAACAGTCACTTTTAATATATACTGCTGTATTATATTCATAATGCCCCAAGTCACTGG
>NW_005232326.1:0-231 GCF_000412655.1 Myotis brandtii
ATTGTTCATTTATTTCTTGGACATATTAATTATTTTCCGATTATGATATGAAAGTACTTTTAAAGAGTTCAATGGAGATAATCTTCTACCGAGAACCAAGAACCATCCCATGCACAGAAAATAGAGGAAGTAATCTCAGTAAATAGAATTTCTACCGTATATACCACCAAATTAAACAGTCACTCTTAATATACACTGCTGTATTATATTCATAATGCCCCAAGTCACTGG
>NW_005232327.1:0-231 GCF_000412655.1 Myotis brandtii
ATATTTTTTTCTGTACAGTTCTGTAACTTGTTTTTCTCACTTAAAGTAGTTTCAACATATTTTCCAGTCAGAAAATGTATATCTTTCCAAGGAGGTAGAAATACTGGGTGGGGCAAAGGTAAGTTTACAGTTGTGAGTATACAAATCACAGAGTTTATTCTTGTATTATTATTTACTGATTATTGAATTAATAGTGAAATACTTGTGAATATATATTAGTGTTCTGAAAAT
>NW_005232328.1:0-231 GCF_000412655.1 Myotis brandtii
GCTGTTCAGTGAACAGATGAGACAGGTGGGCCGGGAGCAGGCATGGGCCTAGGGCTATGGCTAGGCCGCCACTCAATGGCCAACCCCCTGGACAGAGTTCCCTGTTCACCTTTCCAGAAGATTCTGCCACCTGGCACAATGTGCCGCCCTGCTAGCTGCTCCCACGGCCTTTGGGACTCTATCCCCAGCCCTCCCACTGCCCGTCTGCCTGCCCACGAAGCCTGGGCACTC
>NW_005232329.1:0-231 GCF_000412655.1 Myotis brandtii
GGGGGGCTCTACTGAGATTTTGTGGCTAACACAGTCTTTGTGAATACCCCGTGCACGTTGGCAAACAACATGTACGAGGGCTAAAGTTTAGGTCCAGGCTCATTTTTTGCACATCGAAGACCAATTAAAACCATTCGTTAAACAGACTTCCTTGTCCCCATTGAATTGCCTTTCCATCTTTGTCAAAAACCAAACGGCCATATTTCTAGAGGTGACGTGAGAGGAGGAGAG
>NW_005232330.1:0-231 GCF_000412655.1 Myotis brandtii
TGTTATTTAGGTTTCTGAGAGTTCTGAAAAAGAAAAACGTCGATTGCATGAAAATCGCATGATGTGGGATGAAATTGCCAAGCTAAGACTGAAAATGGGCACAATAAAAAAGACCCAGGAAATGGGAAAAGAATATTTTGAGGAAATTGCAATTGTTAGAGAAAAGAATGACCATCTTGGAAAGACAATAAGAGAAACAGTATTTCAACACAATGCGGAGCTTGAAGTTCT
>NW_005232331.1:0-231 GCF_000412655.1 Myotis brandtii
AAAGTACAGCATAAGAAATATAGTCAATAATATTGTACTTTGTATGGTATCAGATAGGTATTAGATTTATCAGGGAGATCACTTCCTAAGTTATAAAAAAGCCTAATCACTATGTTGTAAAAAAAAAAGTTCGTATTATATGATTTCATTTTTTAAAAACTGTCAAAAAATGAATTGATCTCTAGTAACAGAAGCAGATCAGTGTGCTTGGGGATGGAAGGGTAGGGGTGT
>NW_005232332.1:0-231 GCF_000412655.1 Myotis brandtii
ACGTCCACGGTCACCACCTTGCTCACCCCTGGAGCGCGAGGCAGACAAGAGCGGGTTAGAGAGGTGCGGGCGCGTCCGTGCGCGGCGCTGTCCCTAGGAGGCTTTCCTGCAGGAGGCGGAGGTGCTCACAGCCCATGGCAGCCCCGATCAGTGTCTTTAGAGCTTGCGCTGGCTACGTGGGTGCGGGCAGAGGGAGACCTGAACCCGGAGGAGGGGGAGGCAGCAGGGCCT
>NW_005232333.1:0-231 GCF_000412655.1 Myotis brandtii
GACCCTGACCCTGACCCTGACCCTGACCCTGACCCTCCCCCTGCCCCCCATTCTATACCTCTTCAACACTCATCTAACCTGAATAGGGAATGAAAGCGTTAGCAGGAAGGAAAGGAGGAGCAAGGCAAAGCAGGCAACATTTGTGAGCAGGACCCCTGGCCCTATGTGAAGGAATTGCGGAGTACACAGGCAATGAAGGCGAAGCGTAGCAAGGCAACAACACCAGGCACC
>NW_005232334.1:0-231 GCF_000412655.1 Myotis brandtii
CAATAATGAAGTTTTAGAACTTCTATCATCTATTATGTTTTATCTATTCCTATGGCTATTTTCCTAGCTCAGGTTTACATTGCTTGGGCTATTATTTTCCTCACTCGCCTCACTATATATCTATATTCATATTTTTGTTGTTGTGCCTCAAATGAATGGCAGCAATTACTGTGTGAACTTGTAATTAACCCAGCTATGTCAGAGTCCCTATCCTAAAACCAGTGAAAAAAA
>NW_005232335.1:0-231 GCF_000412655.1 Myotis brandtii
TCACCCCGACCTGCCATGTGAGCTGTCTGCAGATTTCGGGGTCCCACCCATGGGAGGCCGGTGGCCGTGGTGATCTCAGGGGACAGTGGTCCCACAGCCGCAGGAGTCGGATGTCACAGGTTCAAACTCACAAGTTCCAGCCCAGACCTCGTCCATGTGACAGGCTCCACCACGGCCACGCACTGAGCAGTGTCCTCCCACTGCAGGAGGTGGGCGCTGCCACCACAGTGC
>NW_005232336.1:0-231 GCF_000412655.1 Myotis brandtii
CTGGCAGAGGCCATTGTTTCTTTGCTGAGCCCTCCCCTCACAGAGCCTATAGGCTGTCACCAGACCTGAGTCTCCATCAACCTAACACTGTTAACCCCACTCTGGTGATTGCCTGAGACCCCACCTCACCCAAATTTTAGGCCTACCCAAGCTGTTCCAATGGCTTTCTTTCTATACAAATGGCTGTCTTGGTTCATGCTGCAGACTTTCCTAAAATCTCTCTAACAAGCA
>NW_005232337.1:0-231 GCF_000412655.1 Myotis brandtii
ATGGTTTTACTTATATGTGGAATCAAAAAACAAAATAGTGAACAAAAAAAAAAGAAACATAGATATAGGGAACAAATTGATGGTCATTCCATGGGAGAGGGTATTGCGGGGTGGGGGGGGCGATGAAAAAGTTGAAAGGGATTAAGAAATGCAAATTGCCAGTTATAAAAATAGTCATGAGGATGTAAGTACAGCATAAAGATTATCTATAATAATAAAAGCATAATATGC
>NW_005232338.1:0-231 GCF_000412655.1 Myotis brandtii
TATCAGAAATAAGGACTGGCCATCGCTCTCATTCACCGTGAACGCCACCTTAACTCGTCATGTCCCCTGAGATTGTAACTACCGATGGCATGAAGCCAAGGCAAGTAGCCTCGCTGGTAAACATTATTTTTTCTAACTAAAACATATTATTTCCACAAGTCGCCTTGAGGATGAAACTATATTTAAAAACCGTCCTACTGCACAGAAAACCTTTCACATTTTCCAAAGAAC
>NW_005232339.1:0-231 GCF_000412655.1 Myotis brandtii
ATCACCACAACCAACTGCAATTTTTACACCTGCTATTGAGACTGTGGCTGAAGTCTGCACATCCTGGCCAGGAAAAGCGTCCTGCTCTGCAGCGCCACCTCCTGGTCATGGAGAGACAGACCTCAGTGCCGTGAACAACCTTAACTCACTGCTGTCCCCTGGGTTCTGTGACCCAGCACCACCTCCTCGCTGAGCTGCTGAGCGAATGGCCGCCTCTCTCAGCCCCTCCAC
>NW_005232340.1:0-231 GCF_000412655.1 Myotis brandtii
CACTCTCTCTAAAAATCAATGGAAAATATCCTCAGGCAAGAATTAAAAAAATAAGTAAATAAATAAAAAATATATATATATTTAAATTCACTCCTTTAAAAAATAAATTAAGAAAGTGTTAGGTTGCTAAGACATTGCTAAGACCCTCCAGGCATCACAGGCCATCAGCCAGGTGCATAGAGGCCGCCGCTCAGGGCCAGGCGTCCTCACGTCGGGGCTGAGCAGAGCCCG
>NW_005232341.1:0-231 GCF_000412655.1 Myotis brandtii
GGGGTGGAACTGGCTGGGGGAGAGGCTGCGGGCCAATTGGGGTGGTGGGGACCCATCGGAGGTGGGGCCAGCTTGGGGGAGGGGCCACGGGAAGTTGGCCGGCTGGCCCCACCCCCAACCAGGCTGGTTTGCTGGCCGCAGTGGGTATTATAGCAACCAGTCATTATGGTCATTACGGTTGTTACAGCGTTCCAGTCGCTGGCTTTTTATGTATATAGATTCTTTTCCTTT
>NW_005232342.1:0-231 GCF_000412655.1 Myotis brandtii
AAACCATTTCTTTTTTGTGGGACTTAATAAATGATTGGATTACACCAAATGTCGCAGTAGACTGGAAGCACACATCATACCTGGCACCAAACCCTTGAGGTTTTGAAGTAAATAGAAGCAGTCAGATGTTCTTCTCTTTTCCAGATTATCTATCTTCATGGCAGTTCTAAAAGGCCCAACCGGCATTTCTACTGATCTCTTTCTATCTGATCAATAGAAGGTAGATCAAAT
>NW_005232343.1:0-231 GCF_000412655.1 Myotis brandtii
ATCTTACTTTTTGCTTCCTTTTCTCTTGCTTTGTCTGCGTCTTATTTTCTCTTTTGAAACTTTTTAGAGTTGTTTGATTATATGTTTATTTTTCACCATTCTTTCTCCCTATTGATTTGAATTTACACATTCTATTGTTTTCAATTTACACATTTTGTTCCTTTGTGGTTACCCATGAAATATCCACATTATATTTAAGAGTCTAAATTAAACAATTTTGACCTATCTTTC
>NW_005232344.1:0-231 GCF_000412655.1 Myotis brandtii
CCATTGACTTGTCTCTGCTGGGGACAGAGAATGTAGCCTCACTAACCTACAAGGCAGGTGACTTAAAGGGATAAACCAGGTGTCCTGTGTGCAGGCCATGGTATACATGGATTTTCAAGATTTTTCAAGATGTATTAGGGAATTCCGTGCCACATCAATTTCCTGGGCACACACTGAGTCATCTAAGAATCCTGTTGCTTGTGCAGTGATCAATAAACTAGATTCCTTAGA
>NW_005232345.1:0-231 GCF_000412655.1 Myotis brandtii
GGCCCTATACATTCATCCCTCCATGGAATTTTTCTCCTCTGCTTCCTTTTGTGACTTCCCCACTCTAGCTATGTAGACATCTGTACATGCCTAGATAATGGTAGCACAAAAAAATGAAATTATAAACCAAGATCTTTTGTGAATAAAACTTAGGTGAAATACCAACAGCTCAAATCAACAATATGTAAAAAGGATAATACTCATGATCAAGTAGAATTTCAAGAATACAAG
>NW_005232346.1:0-231 GCF_000412655.1 Myotis brandtii
CCCTCCCCTCTAAGCCCCAGCCCTGGGGGCAGCCGCCTGGGCGCTGACTTTAATTTGCTGAAAACGATGGATTCGGCTCAGTCCCGGCAGCGTGAGTCATTTTAATTAACACCATCTAATACTATTTGAGATGAATTTTGCAAACATTAGCAGCTCCAAGTCAGTGCAGTCAGTCACCCAGGCGGCCCCGCGGGAGCCTGGAGGAGCCGTGGAGCGCTCAGGGCCTCGTGC
>NW_005232347.1:0-231 GCF_000412655.1 Myotis brandtii
ATATGTCCAGAAATATTTACATTCATATGTAGCAAAGTATGTGCTTCCCATTATAAATTATATAAATTTTACTTATTTTTACTTTGAAATACTAGTTGTTTATCATAAAGAATAAAAACAATAACTATCCCCCCAAATAAGTGGAAATACATTCCTCTCTCTGACAATTTAAAATTTCAAATATTCAGAGACACCCAAGATGGTGGCATAGGTAAACACCGGAGTTTGCTG
>NW_005232348.1:0-231 GCF_000412655.1 Myotis brandtii
GCAAGTAAATCAGAAATGCTTTCCTCTGACCAGGTTACATGAGTCTGGTGTGAAGCAGAGACCTGACTCTGCAGCCACAAACGCCCGACCAGCACGCAGTGACCCGGACAGGACACTCCCCTTGCTGGCCCTGTGTCCTACTCCGTGGAAGCAGGTGTTATTCTTATAGTTGCATCAGGTTATTAACTAACAACACAAATGTGTGAGCAAAGGAGACCATCTGTGTGAAAA
>NW_005232349.1:0-231 GCF_000412655.1 Myotis brandtii
TGGAAGCGTGGATTTAAATTATTATATACTAGAGTCCCAGCATGCGATTGAAATCGTGGGAGGTGGGGCGCCCCACCTCCCGCCATGCAAGGCAGCACCCCGCTGGGGGCCAGGACCCATGCCTGACTCCTGCAGCACCCGCCCCCCTGCCTCTGTCTCTGCCTTAGCTCTGAGCCTCACCTGCGCGTGCAACCTCCTCCTGTCCTTCCCAGCCTAATTTGCATATTACCT
>NW_005232350.1:0-231 GCF_000412655.1 Myotis brandtii
ATATAACGCCACCCTAGTTCAACTGATCCGGCACATCGCTAGCACTTTGCTGCATTACTGTTTGCTCTCATTCTCAAAGAGATTCGAACAGCAGAGTAAATCCAGCTAAGTGTGCTTTAGAGTGAAAGCCCAATGACCACAAACGATGGTGTCCATCAGTCATCTAAGATGACTGATGAAATGGAAGTTCTTAGGCCTCTTTCCCAGAGATTCAGAATTAACAGGCGGGGG
>NW_005232351.1:0-231 GCF_000412655.1 Myotis brandtii
TTCAAGAATTTGCATTCTGATAAGCTCCCAGGTGGGCCAACATTCTAAGAACCACCAACTTGGATAATTCAAGGATGGGTAAGTACACTTTAGAACTATCTAAAGTGCTTTTTCGAACTACACCTGCACTCAGCTTTCTGTGTGATCCCATAAGGTCCAGGTTTAAAATCCTTGATATAGTGAATCTCTGTTACAAATGGGCATATCTTCCTCCTTTAAAAAATGTTTTTA
>NW_005232352.1:0-231 GCF_000412655.1 Myotis brandtii
TTCCTGTGGATGTATAATTTTAAATAAACAAATACATGTGTTTACTCTAGCTTTTTTTTTCTTACACAAACAATTCAGTATTATATATGTATGAACACTGCTCCTTGCTTTTTTTTTTTTTACTTAACAATATTCATTCTTGTTCTTTTCACTCCTTAGCCTGGTGTCACTAGCTGCTTATTTTCTATCACCTGTCATTGCAATAAGATGCTGCATTTCTGAATGTTTACA
>NW_005232353.1:0-231 GCF_000412655.1 Myotis brandtii
TACTAATAAAAGGGTAATATGCTAATTAGGGCAGACAAAGCCACAGCAGCTACAAGGGCCGAGGCGCAGCTGTGAAGTGCCCAGGCTTAGGCCGGCAGTGGCAGCAGCAGCAGGGTAATGGGGGAGGCACCTTCCCCTGATCGCCAGGTTGCTTCCTGCAGAGGGAGGCCAGACTGTGACTTAGGCCAGAGGCCGAGGCAGAGGCAGTTAGGGGAGATCAGGCCGGCAGGG
>NW_005232354.1:0-231 GCF_000412655.1 Myotis brandtii
AAAGTATTTTAAAATGAAATTTAAGAAGGATGAAAAAATCTCTTCTATTTCTTGTTAGAGGCACATGTGACAATCAATCTTCAGGCTTTTATTCTTCAATTGGCTCAAGGCTCCTAGAAAAAGGAGGAGAAATCGTTCATTTGAATTGCCTTTCATTCTGGAAGCATGCTGATCTATTTATCCTTAAGATAACCTTTATTTAGGAGCAGAAATATATTACTTAGCAGATGA
>NW_005232355.1:0-231 GCF_000412655.1 Myotis brandtii
AATTGACCCACCATTTTTTGTCAACTATATTATCAAATACCTTAAAATAGTCAAATTTCTAGGTCCAGAAATTCCTCCAGAGAAATCATCAGAAACTGCATAAAAATGTGTCAATAAAGGTATTCATAACACCATATTTTATAACTAGAGGCCCAGTGCATGGGTTCATGCACTGGTGGTGGGCATGGCCTGCAGGGATTGGCCTGCTGTGGGAGGGCTGCTCATCCTGGT
>NW_005232356.1:0-231 GCF_000412655.1 Myotis brandtii
TTATCTGTGATGGGATCTCAGGCCCAGGTGTCTGCTCGTGGTGGGTCCTCCGAGTGTGGGATGGCTGCGTGGCTACCCACAGGCTGCAGTGCGCCATGCTCTCAACCAGGCGCGGCACTCGGACCAGCTCATGCGCCCTCCTGCCAGCCCCTTTTACAGCTAAAGGAGATACGAGCTTTAAGCAGCTTTCTTCGGGTCACACAGCCAGTAAGGGCAGAGCAGAATTTGAAC
>NW_005232357.1:0-231 GCF_000412655.1 Myotis brandtii
GAATACATTCCCCCAAAATAGTCCATTGGGAGAATGCAGGGGTTCTAGGGAGTAGCAGCCCCCAAACCAGGGACAGGAGACATTGTTCTGCTTTGGTGGGTTTTGTTTTTTTTCAATGCAGGGCATTCTTTGGTGTCTGTGAGTTGTGGGTGCCTGTAAATATTGTATATAAGAGTGTTTCTGTTGGTGTTGTGTGTCTCCTAATTGTTTGGCTCAATCTGTTTAAAGATG
>NW_005232358.1:0-231 GCF_000412655.1 Myotis brandtii
TACTGTATCTTATAGGTCTTTATTCCAACAAATTTTATAATTACTAGATTAACAACATTTTTGCTTATGGCATTTTCTAGATTGTCGGTAGCTGGGTGGTGCTGAGTGCAATGTGGGAGAGTAAGAGAGAGACCAGGGCAGGCAGATGCTGTAGCTAATATTACCTGAGGATGTGACAAGTGCGACCTGAGGAAAGAGTGTACCAGGCAGGGACCCAGGAAGCACACAAGA
>NW_005232359.1:0-231 GCF_000412655.1 Myotis brandtii
GTAATCTTATTGGTGAAGTGCCAGGAGGGAAGACACACTAAAGTGAATGAACACTCACATAAGTCCTTTATGCATAATTCTTAAACACTTGAAAAAAAAAAAAACCTTTAAGAGAACAACTCTGTTAATAATGCCAAAAAATAAGATAAGTAAAAATAAAGGTAATTTAATTAAAATAAAATAATAAATATGGGAAAATGAATCTAATTTCTTTAAATTTCTGATTTTTAA
>NW_005232360.1:0-231 GCF_000412655.1 Myotis brandtii
GCTGACCTTCTTCCTGCAGTACCCCCACTCCCTCAAGAGGAAAGGCAACACCTTACAGGTCCTGCTGCAGCAGAAGCAGCGCCTTAAAAACCAGACCCTTCTGGGATATAAAACACTCGCCATGGGCAATATCAACATGGCTGAGTTGATGCTGCGACCCCTCCAGGGTGGCCAGATGCTGAGCCTCCATAGCACCATCACAGAGACATCTGCCCATGTGGCTGAAGTCAG
>NW_005232361.1:0-231 GCF_000412655.1 Myotis brandtii
TAACATTCTGAAAGCAAACTCTGACTGGTCATTTGCTGCTTGGCCTCCAGGTGTGTGGACAGCACAGGGTAGGTGCCCAAAGGGATCCACAAATGCCCAGACTACCTCCTATGTCCCAGAATCTAATGGCAGAGCTCAAGCCGGAAAAGCAGCAACTGTGATGTGGAGGGGGGAGTGTCTGGAGCCCTGGGGTGAGGGCAGGAGGGGAAGGGCAAGTCCGGAGGAGGGAGA
>NW_005232362.1:0-231 GCF_000412655.1 Myotis brandtii
AGGTGCTGTGGGCAGTGGGCCAGCCGAATGGGGGGGGGCAATCAGGGGCCAGTGGCCCTGGGGAGGGGCCATGAGTGGTTGGCCTGTGGCCCTGCCCCTGATGAGAGTGTGGGAGCCAATTAGGGGTGGGGCTAGCCAGGAGGAGGGGCCGCAGGCCATTCGGGGTGGTGGGGGCCCATTCGGGGCGGGGCCAGCCTTCGGGAAGGGCTGCGGGAGGTTGGCCAGCCAGCC
>NW_005232363.1:0-231 GCF_000412655.1 Myotis brandtii
CTCTCTGGCCCTCGCAGTGGCTCCGTGGTGCGTGAGGACCTGTGAGCAGCGCTGATGGAAGGCAGCACGTAGCCTGGTTAGCCCCGAGCCCTGCATTAGCTCGGCTCGCCACTTCCAGACCGGATGGTGGGAGTTCACGTCAGGCTTTCGTGTTGGCAGTGAGTTAGCGTTTCGGAGGAAGAGCCATGATGTCGTCCAGTGGGAACAGAGATGCAGCAAGAGAGGGCTGCA
>NW_005232364.1:0-231 GCF_000412655.1 Myotis brandtii
GCAGAGTAGGTAGATTTAGCTCAGAGTGATGGTTGGAGAATCTTACTGAAGGCCCTCAAGGAAGTCACCAGTACATGTGCCCCTGAGACTAATTTTGATGCAAAAGTAGACATTAGCAGGTAAGAAGCTGGGCAAGGAATCGGGCAGTGGAACTTCCCCTTTAAAAAGAGAGTACAGGCAACCTTTTTTTGAGAAAAGATTGCAGCAATAAATAGTTTATATAGAGATGGG
>NW_005232365.1:0-231 GCF_000412655.1 Myotis brandtii
GCCGGCTCCCTCCTCAGGGCTGGCAGCCAATCTCCCGTGGTCTCTCCCCAGAGCAATCAAACCTCCTGCAGTCCCTCCCCCCATCCCGCAGGCCCCGGTGGCAGCGCAGTAGCAAGGGAAGAAGGAGGGCGGAAGACAGGGAACCACATGGTGGCAGCATCAGTGTCAGGAGTCTGTTCCTTGTGCACCCAGCCCTCCTGATCCCACCAGGGACTTCGGGCCCTGGGCTGG
>NW_005232366.1:0-231 GCF_000412655.1 Myotis brandtii
CACACTAAGAACACTTCCATTAGCTTACAGTTGAGCAAAATCATCTCACTGTCCCTGCCCAGGACCATGGAATAGTAGTGTGCCATATATAGCCAGTCTGGGAAAAGGCTAGCTATACATTCAAAATTTGAAGTACGCTTTCTACTTGTATCATCACAAAGACAAAAAAATTCTAAGTCAGACCATTGTAAATTGGACCATGTGAACATTCTTTTAAAATAAATGATAGGC
>NW_005232367.1:0-231 GCF_000412655.1 Myotis brandtii
TAAAATTCACACAAGAAGAAATAGACAATATAAATAGGTCTATATTTGTTAAAGAAATTGCCTCAGTAATTAGGAACCTTACACAACAGGAACCACCAGGCTAAGATAGGTTCCTTAGTGAACTCTATCATTATCTGAGAGGAAAAATTATACCAAATTTTTAAATGTTTTATTTTATTGATTTTCATAGAGGGGAAGGGAAAAATAGAGAGAGGGAAACATCCATCAGTT
>NW_005232368.1:0-231 GCF_000412655.1 Myotis brandtii
ATGTAGCCATTCAATTCAATGCTTAAGAAACATACATGACATTTTAAAATACTCATTATATAAAGTTAAGTGGAAATTAAACTGAAAATAACGTGGTCTCAACATTGTGAAACAATGCATGTAGGTATAAAAAAATACATCAACCTGTTTAAAGCAATCCTTCTGTGTGGTAATATAATGAAAAATTTAACTTCCTTAACAATATTAAAATTATTTTATTTCCAAGTGTTC
>NW_005232369.1:0-231 GCF_000412655.1 Myotis brandtii
CTATGCCAAGAACCAGCATATTTTACTACCAACAAAATCTTCCTTCTTGTGGGACATTCCATCTCATAAATATTGAGCATTTTCTCTCCCTGAATAGCATAACAATTGAGATGTCCTGCATATGAAAAGAAGGAGCAATAGTGAAATGTAATGAATCTGTGCTAAGGAAGTATAAATTACCATTAAATTATATAATAACACTTTATATTCACAATATAAAAATTATTATAA
>NW_005232370.1:0-231 GCF_000412655.1 Myotis brandtii
AGATGTCCAGGGTTGAAATTCTGGCTTACTTACTTGAGCAAATTACTTAACCCTGCTGTTCCCTTTCATCTGTAAAACCAAGATAACAATAGCACCCACATCACACAACTATTGTGAAGAATAAATGAATGCATCTCTCTGCAATGCAATGCGTATGGTGATATGTAGTGCACATTTTACATTATTGTCTATTTCTGTTATTTATCCAGCGATTAAAATTTTAATTCCCGT
>NW_005232371.1:0-231 GCF_000412655.1 Myotis brandtii
GAAGGGAGTGGGAGAGAGAGATAGAAACATTGCCCTGACTGGGAATTGGAACTGGTGACTTCCTGGGATGATGCTCAATCAATTGAGCTACACTGGCAGAGCTGAAGGAGACTTCTTAAAGACTAGAATTCCTGGAAATATCAGGAAGAACATTTTGTAAAGTATATGATTGTCTAACCACTATACAGTATACATGAAACTAATACAAAATAATACTGAATATAAACTGTA
>NW_005232372.1:0-231 GCF_000412655.1 Myotis brandtii
GCGCTTGCTATCACACCCTTTCCTCGCCGAGAAACGCGCCCCTCTCCAGGCAGCCAGTCTCGGACGGACAGACAGTCTGAGCCAGGGGACCGCTCCTCCCCGCCTGACCTTTGGCCTGAGGCCTGCAGCGCCCCTCCACCTGGGACCCGATGAGGAGTCGGCGGCTCTGACGTGGTTCCTCGCCTGACCTCCTGGCAGGCGGCGGCCACTGCCCCACACTGTCTGCCTGCA
>NW_005232373.1:0-231 GCF_000412655.1 Myotis brandtii
TTGTGAATCATGCTACAAACATGTGGGAATACAGATACCTTTTTTATTTAGTTTCCTGCTGTCTGATATTTCCTCTATATGTTTGTGTGTGTTTTTATTTCATTTAAATATGGTAGTCACAACCTACTAAAGAGATTTCAGGAGCTGCAGACTGAAGTTTGAAAACCACTGAGCTTATTATGTAATCTCGGTATCCTGCCTTCAGAGCAGCTTAGGAAGCTCCGCCGGCCG
>NW_005232374.1:0-231 GCF_000412655.1 Myotis brandtii
TGCCCCTAACTGCCCCCACTGCCAGCCTGATCACCCCGCACTGCCTCAGTGTGCTGGCCTCGTTGCCCCTAACTTCCCCCTGCTGCTGGCCAGGTTGCCCACAACTGCCCCCCTCCGCCAGCCTGGTCGCCCCTAACTGCACCCCTGCCAGCCTGGTCACCCCTCATGGCCCCCCACCCAAACTGGTCACCCCACACAGCCTGCTGTTCAGGCGTTTGGTCATCCCTCACT
>NW_005232375.1:0-231 GCF_000412655.1 Myotis brandtii
GGAGAGAGCGTGCCCTCTCAGCACCTTTTGAGCACACCCTCCCTCTGCTCCCAGCTCCGTCCACCTGAGGCGGGTAGCAGGGGCCTCGAGCCCGCCCCTCCTGCACACCTGGCTCCGCAGCTGGCGCTGGCTGGGCGGGGAAATGCCGCCAAGCTCCTTGTAGGTATGTCACAAAGGGGCTCTCAGAGCTGACGGCCGTGGGCTGCGGGCGGACAGGGAGAGTTACTTGAG
>NW_005232376.1:0-231 GCF_000412655.1 Myotis brandtii
CAGTCATGCCACATATTGGCCATTGATGGTAGGTCAGAGAGTCAAATCGCAACAGCTTTGCAACTACTCTCCCCTGTGGTCAATATCACCGTCACTCTCTTTCTACCAGTTCCACTCATTTCCTGCGCCCTATCATTCCTGGGATCTAGGACTGGAATTTTCAGTTTTCCATGTCACAATAGAGTAGAAATATCCATAAAGTGTCCCCCAGCCCATATATTCGGTGCCCCT
>NW_005232377.1:0-231 GCF_000412655.1 Myotis brandtii
TGCAATGCTTACCCTTCCTGTTTCTATTACTATCAACCCTTCAACCCTTTAGCGATGTTTTCAGGCGGCATTTGCGGTGGCAGCACAGTGCGGGGCGGTCACTGAAAGAAAATTCCTAAATCGCCCCTTATTCGCTCGCGGAGGAAATTTCAAAGTCTAACTGACAGTCCTTCATCCGCATCTTGGGAGTGTCCGTCCTTCTTGACTGCTAGGTGGGAGAGAGAGAGAGAG
>NW_005232378.1:0-231 GCF_000412655.1 Myotis brandtii
TAAATATGTATCCACATACATATATACCTGAAATGTAGCAACATAGAATAAATAAAAATAAAAATACATCATCTTGATTCTGAGAGACAATAATCTCTTTGATATAGTCTACTAATTAGAAAAGGCCTAGATATTACTTTAATTCTGTTTATAATTTAAAAAGACTCTGATGAAACTAAAATCTGTATAAAGATAGCAAGAAGAATCATGAAGTAATTGTATATGTTCAGC
>NW_005232379.1:0-231 GCF_000412655.1 Myotis brandtii
GCCGCATAGGCTTTTATTAACAGGATGGCTGCCGCAGAGGGTGAGACCCAAGCTCACACAGTGTGACCCAAGCTGTCCTGACCTGGGCCTCGGAAGCTGGTGGGGGGGACCTTCTTGCTCGAAACAGAAGTTACCCCAGTGTTTCAGAGGAAAGATACAAAGAAGCTGCTGGCTTTCAAAGTGAATCCTGGGAACTTCCTGGGATGGAACTGTGGCAGCATCTGCTTTGAG
>NW_005232380.1:0-231 GCF_000412655.1 Myotis brandtii
TCCTAAAGTCCAGGACCAGGTGTGCATCAGAGATCAGGTAAAGCAGAATAAGAGAGAGATAAATGGGAAATAAAGTGCTGGGTTTTAGACATTCTCAATAACTGGTAATGTGAAGTGTAGTCAGGTGCAAAGGTCCCCCTCGTCTAATGAACTGTATCAGTCAAATCAGTTCTGTGATTCAGAAGGCTGATAAACCATGTTTAGATTCTTCTTTTTGTTGTTAATCCTCAC
>NW_005232381.1:0-231 GCF_000412655.1 Myotis brandtii
CCCCTGGACCTGCTGGGGTTGGACCCCAACACTCCTCATTGGCACCAACAACCACCTACCTCCAGATTTTTTGTTACATAACAAAATAATGTTGTGTTTTTTTTCTTCTCTGTAAGGTTAAACATGTTCGTGACAGATATGCCCAGCAATAAAGTCTTCCTCGGATGGGGAAGGAGGTATTCATACCACATGGGTCTATTCTTTAGTTTGCCTTCCTTTTCATGCTGGACC
>NW_005232382.1:0-231 GCF_000412655.1 Myotis brandtii
TCTAATTCTGTTTTAGAATCTCAAACTTAATAAAACCCCATAATGAAAGTATGAGTAATGGTGGATTTAGAGGATCATATTGTAGTTCTTTCGAACTATATCTATTCAAGACTAAGTCATACAACTTAGTTTCTCTTACAAGACTTTTTCAAGAAGAACAACTCATTTCATCTAATATGTAGATGGATTCCTGAGAAGTTGTATGCAAGAAATATGAAGGAAATGAATCTA
>NW_005232383.1:0-231 GCF_000412655.1 Myotis brandtii
TATATAAACAGGGAATATGCTAATTAGCCAAGCGTCATGACTGCTCAGGAGGAGGCTGCATCACAACCACTTGGGAAGAGCTGCATGCGCAGTTGGGGGCAATCAGGCCAGCAGGTAGAGGCGTTAGGGGTGATCAGGCTGGTAGGGTGGGCAGTTAGGGGCCAGCGGTCACGGATTGTGAAAGGGATGTCCACAGAAACCAAGATGGCGGCATAGGTAAACACGGGAGTT
>NW_005232384.1:0-231 GCF_000412655.1 Myotis brandtii
TCATGGGGATGTAAAGTGCAGCATAGGAAATATAGTCCATAATGTTGTAATAACTATGTATGGTACAAGTTGATATTTTCAGTACCTGCTATTTCTTGCTTCCTTTGTCTTAGATGAACTGATTATATAAGTGAGTGTTTATTCTGGACTTTTAATATTTTTTGTAAAGTATATGATTGTCTAACCACTATGCAGTATACCTGAAACTAATATAAAATAATATTGAATGTA
>NW_005232385.1:0-231 GCF_000412655.1 Myotis brandtii
CTTGCAGCTGGCCCCTTTCCCCAGGCCCCTCTCCTGACACACCTCCTATCTCTCACACAAAGCCGGCCCAGCAATTGGCACCTGATCCTTGGGTTTTTCTGGAAGTTCCAGGTTCCTAGAGCTACAGGGTCTTCAGGGAGCCCGCCTCAGCCCGAGCTGGAGCTTTGGGAAGGGGGCCAGACCCTGTTTGCCCAAGGAAGCCACTGGGGAGTTTTCCCAATGTGTTTGGTG
>NW_005232386.1:0-231 GCF_000412655.1 Myotis brandtii
CCTGGTCACCCCTAACTGCCTCCCCCGCCAGCCTGGTGGCCTCTTACTGCCCCCCCCGCCAGCCCAGTCACCCCAACTGCCCCCCACCAGCCTGGTCGCCCCTCACTGTCCCCCCTCTGCCAGCCTGGTTGTCCCTCACTGCCCCTCCTGCTGGCCTGGTCACCCCCAGCTGCGCCCCCTGCCAGCATGGTCGTCCCACGCAGCCTGCTGCTCAGTCCTTTGGTCGGCCCT
>NW_005232387.1:0-231 GCF_000412655.1 Myotis brandtii
AGTGGGCACAGACCTCAGCTCTGAAAGCTAGTTAGATATTAGTCCGGTCAGGCCTTGACTTAACACCAACATAAACCTGCGTTGATGCACATCACTACACGGACTTGGCATCAGGTTAATTTTACTCTTTTACCACTTTCCATAAATTGTCATGAAAATAACCTTAGTTAAAATGACCAAAAAATTTATAATGTTTTACCTTATTAAGTTTCCAGGTCTAGATGTTATTTC
>NW_005232388.1:0-231 GCF_000412655.1 Myotis brandtii
TTTTTTAAAAAAAATCAATCTATGGCATTGAAACTGCTTTAGAATAATTTATCTTTTTATAATTATTTATAGGAAATAAGTAATGCATTTTTTTAATCGGCTGCTTGAAATTTGGTCTTTCATAATAGCCTCCCTCCACCCCCAAATGGTATTAATCTGCTCTCCTGTACCCACCAACTCTTCTGACTCCCCGACTCTCATTTTTTTAAAATATATTTTTATTGATTTCAG
>NW_005232389.1:0-231 GCF_000412655.1 Myotis brandtii
TAATCACAGCAATGACCAGGTACACTGATGGTGCCTGGACCCGCCCAGATCATTTCATCATAACCATTAATAAGTAAATACCACCTTCTTTGAAGTTAAGAGATGTTTCCCATAAGTTACAAATTATTTTTAGAAAAGAAAGGAGAGAAAAGGGAGAAAGAAGAGTAAAAATGGAAGAAAATTGAAGGAAATTAAATATTGTCTACATGACAACTTTCCTATGAAATAATC
>NW_005232390.1:0-231 GCF_000412655.1 Myotis brandtii
GGGTGTTGATATCATCCTTGAATATAGATCAGAACTCCTGTCAAGATAGACCTCTCCAAATGACTTTCTCCCTGTGATTCTGATACCTCCTACCACTCCTCCGCCTTTCAAGCCTCTTATTAGCACTTTAACACTGCTATATGCTGCCTGCAAAATTATAAATAAGTCTTATTACTAAAGTGTTGTCAAATGATCAATTTGAGTATGCCACCATTTTCTGTTAGGACCCTG
>NW_005232391.1:0-231 GCF_000412655.1 Myotis brandtii
CTTTGATTGCTTTCTCAGTGAAATGCAAAGCAAGGACATCATCTGAAAGCAAGCTGAGAAGGTGGAGGGTAGTGTTGGAGGTTTAGAGTCGAAAATAAACACAGAGGGGAGAGTGAACAGACAACAGCGTTGTGCTGTGATTAATGTAGCATTAAGGCCCACTTGACTTCATATTAATGACTGTGAAATGAGATCAATCATGTTTCTGTTTTATCCTATCACATTGACTAT
>NW_005232392.1:0-231 GCF_000412655.1 Myotis brandtii
TGCCTCCTTCTCACCCCAAATACCTGAAACTGAAACAAACCATCCAAGGATTGGTTGAAGAAAGCAGGTGACATGTGACTCGAACTGGATTGTCATTGGAGGTGAAAACACAGGGCTTTTTGGAAATTAATAACAGAAAGTATATAGAAGGCTTTATGTAATTTTATAATTAAGGAATTTGCTAATCATTATAGAGAAAGATTCCATATTATCCAGTTGGGATAAATTTTT
>NW_005232393.1:0-231 GCF_000412655.1 Myotis brandtii
TATGGCAGCCATGTGTCCTCTGGGTAGGTTGCCCTGTGTGTGGCTCGCCAGGCCTGGCTGCTGCACAGTCACCCTGGGAGGTGGATTTCCGGGTTCCCAGGGAGAGCGGGTCCCAGAGGGAAAGTACTTCACTCCACCTCCCTTCCGGGCAGAGCAGAGCGCCCATCCTGCTCAGGGCTCGGAGGAGAGAACCGCCCAGGGAGTCCTCCTAACTGGGTGTGAGAAAACAAA
>NW_005232394.1:0-231 GCF_000412655.1 Myotis brandtii
CTCTGAAATCAATAAAAAAATATATTTTTTAAAAAGGCGTCAATTCACACATTTGGCAAAGCCCTGGTGCAGAACGGCTGCCAGGTCCCTTTACTGATCACATCATGCGCCCGACCCCGGTCCTGGGGCTTTGGGTTCGTCCTCCGGCTCCAGGAAGTGTTGAGGGGCTCAGAGAGGGTAAGGAACTCACCCCTGGTCACACAGCAGGGGCGCGGGAAAGACGGGACCCCG
>NW_005232395.1:0-231 GCF_000412655.1 Myotis brandtii
TTGTTCTGCAAATGATGCCCGTGGGCCGGCACTCAGGGCCGCAGGGGTCGCGCATGGAGGTCCCAGAGCACGAGAACGCGGGTCCTGCTGACCGTGCGCTCACCTGCTGCAGACGTGGCTGGCGGAGCTGTTCCCCCGGCCACCAGGGCCGCCCCCAAAGTCCCAGCGGTAGGCCACATCGGTGCCGAAGCTGACTCCGCACTGGAAGGTCACGGGAGCGTTCACCAGAGC
>NW_005232396.1:0-231 GCF_000412655.1 Myotis brandtii
GCTATCCAGTCCCTTCCCCAGAGCTGCTCTTCCTATGGCCTCTGATCCCCCTCCTCATTCTTACCCTGCTTTTGGGCACACCCGGTGCCCATTGTGTCCCTTTCCCAAACCCCCAGGGAGAAGGAGTGTGGGAGGAGGGAAGAAACACACAGAGAGCTGGAAAGGGGGGTTGAGAGACAAGAAATAAAGACAGACAGAGGGAAACACACACACACACACACACACACACAC
>NW_005232397.1:0-231 GCF_000412655.1 Myotis brandtii
TAGGTAAAATCCAGAGTTCATTAAGGTTTCACTAGTTAATCATGCACTCAGTGGCAGTTGATTGAGCACAGGGGCAAAGGTCAGCCCTGCACCAGCAGTGGGAAGAGTTACACAGCAGCAATGTGGTATACGGTATACGTCACAGAACCTTCAAAGGGCTCAGGCATCGGACCCTGAGGCAAAGAGGGAGGTAGGAACAGGAAGGCTGCTTGTCAGTCTGCTTAAGAAACA
>NW_005232398.1:0-231 GCF_000412655.1 Myotis brandtii
GAATTGTTTCGCCATCTCAGCTGAGTAACTCCCAGCTTCTGTTGATAGAGACCTACGCAAAGGAGCTAATGCAGGAGCCCACACAGAGGCTTTAGAAGTGGCGCCTGCTTCTTTTCACAACCACCTTCTCTGGAGTGGACACTTCCCATGTGCCCAGCTCCTCAGGCACCCGCTTGTCCATCTCATGAATGAGAGCAGTGTTGTGCAGGGACTATAACTGTCAGCTCTCCA
>NW_005232399.1:0-231 GCF_000412655.1 Myotis brandtii
AGACCAGGATACATAAATATATATTTTTATATCTTACAAAATCTTTCCTTGTTCTCATGAATCATTCTCTTTTCGTTGTTTCTATACCCGAGTAGAACACTATAATACATTACTGCACCATTGAAATGTAGGATAAAAATTACAGAAATTTTGACTTTTTTCTTTCTTTCTTGATACTCTATCAGAATAAGAGGAAGCTAAGCTAACTTTTTACTAGATCCAAGGTAAAAA
>NW_005232400.1:0-231 GCF_000412655.1 Myotis brandtii
CTGACCCCTGACCTCACCTTCCTAACATTCTGCTGTTGTCTTTTTATACACCTAAAATTCGGTATTTTGATTATTTCTGGACTCTAATTTTATACTTTCTTTTTGGTGTGGAGTATTGAATGGGGTAGGAGGAAGGACAATGTTTTGTAGGGAAAAAACTAAATAATCAGAGAGTTTATTTATCCGTTTAAATTTTTTTATATATTTAAAACATGTATGTCCACTATTTCC
>NW_005232401.1:0-231 GCF_000412655.1 Myotis brandtii
GTCCTTCATCTTAAGGGCTTTTATCTGGTTTCCAGAGGTGGGGATTTTAGGGGAGGTCTTAGGGGATGGTCTCAATAGAATATTCATCAGCTTTCATGGTTTGTCCTTGTAGTCTGCACTGATTGGATGGCAGGAGGGGAGGAGGTCATAAGTTATTGCATCTGGTCCGGATGTGAACTGTGGCATTGCTTTGTCTTGTTTTGCTGCTTCCCTGGGCCTGGTGCTGAAACA
>NW_005232402.1:0-231 GCF_000412655.1 Myotis brandtii
GAGAGCCTTGTTTGGCCTTTGTTCTGATTTGCCTCAAGACTTGGAATTTCTAAAACTGCCCATTTACAGCCTTCTTCTAAGATGTGTGGTCTATCTGTCTCACACTTTGTGGAACTGGAATGCTTTACTCAGTATTGGCTTGTTTACTGCTTGAGGGCCTTGATGTATAAACAAAAGTTTTGTTTCACCCCAAATATTTGGCCTCCTGATTGGAATCTAGGGTCAGAGGCC
>NW_005232403.1:0-231 GCF_000412655.1 Myotis brandtii
CTAAGCACATAGAGCAAGACCACCAGGCAGAAACCAAATAACAACGTAAATGAGGAAAATGAAATGTGAAGAGCTTTTCCTATGGAAAACGGTTTCAAAGCATGACCTATGGGACTTGATCTCTCCGGAAGAATACATAGGGATTCTTATTAAATACACACAGTGTTTCTGAGTACAGCCCACAACTCATAATGCCGAGGTAAAATGACCCTCATTAATAAAAGTGGTAGT
>NW_005232404.1:0-231 GCF_000412655.1 Myotis brandtii
GGGAGGAGGGCACACTGCCCGCTGTCCACTGTGGGCTTTGTGACAGGCGAGTCCTTGTTCATTGTCCTCCCGGGTAGGCACCCCCGCCCTGAGGTGACAACAGGGCGGGAGGGGGGGCGAGAAACACACTGTTCCTCTAAAATGGGGTGTGGCCACTGGGCATGGAGACCCACAGGGTGCTGTGCTGGGCACCGGACGCCCCCTCGGGACCTCGCCAGCCCAGGAATCTGA
>NW_005232405.1:0-231 GCF_000412655.1 Myotis brandtii
GCACAGGAGGCCTGGGCTGCCCCTGCCCAGCCAGAGCCGCCCCTCCCACCCCCACCTGCTCCCAGGCCTCACCTCCTCCTCCTCCTCGCCCTCCTCCTCCTCCTCCTCATACTCGGGCTGCACCCGGGGCCCAGGCGCCGACTCGGGGACGAGGGTGGAGGGCTCCGCGGGCACCTTGAACTTCTCGGCGGCAGCTCTGTGCACTTGCTGGGACAGGTCCTCGATCTGCAG
>NW_005232406.1:0-231 GCF_000412655.1 Myotis brandtii
TCTGTAGAAGTGACCACTGTCAGGGGAGACTGGGACCTGAGGCCACAGCTGGAACCTGTCTCCTCCCAAAGCCCTTGGGCTTTCATGTTGAATAATAATAATGGAGGGCTGGAGTCTGGAAGGCAAGTGTCTCTGCTGCTACTACCTTACAGGGTCATTCCATTGCCCTCTCTTAAGGTGGTGGAGGAGAAATGTTGCAGTGGTCCTCAAACTTTTTAAACAGGGGGCCAG
>NW_005232407.1:0-231 GCF_000412655.1 Myotis brandtii
GGGGGGGGGGGGGGGATAAGATTGCTCAGTGTAACCCAAACCCTGACCCCTAACACTAACCCTAACCCTAGCCCCTAAGCCCAAGCTCAGAACCATCCAATATAGTGGCTGTGTGGCCTCTGACATCGCTCCGTTGCGCCAAGCTTTCATCACTTCATTTGCAAAAGGGAGTTAGCAACCACCTAGGTGACTGTTGAGAACACAGCATCCCCTGTGTAGCGCCTGGGAGAG
>NW_005232408.1:0-231 GCF_000412655.1 Myotis brandtii
TTTTTTTTCCCCATGAGTCTGGACTTTATAGGAGAAATAAAAAAAATAAAGAACTGAGTTTTAGATGAGGAAATTTAAAATTTCTGGAATGACAAGAGGGTTTTGAATAATCTAGACACATTTAGTCATAAATTACAAGGCAATTAATCAACTTTCAATTCTCCTAAATTGCGTAAGAGGCAGGTAAGCCACTGTGATTGTTCTCTTACTCTTTGTCAAAGGAAAAAAAAA
>NW_005232409.1:0-231 GCF_000412655.1 Myotis brandtii
TCTGAGAGGGGAGCCCGAGCCACCTGCCCTCGTGCCAGGGGCCTGATGACACTCGCACAGGAGTGAAGGCATGGGGGTGGAGAGACCTTCCCGCAGGGCCTCACCTGGGTCCCCCGTAAGGGACATGGTAGCGATTCAGGACGTAGCTCTTCCCCCCCAAGCTCACAGAGACATTCCTCTTCTCAGCCCAGAAGTCCAACTCCAAGGCCAGGGTCCCGATGTTGTCCCTGG
>NW_005232410.1:0-231 GCF_000412655.1 Myotis brandtii
ACTGAGGTTCTGCCTTTTATTTTTCTCTTAGAGACAACTGATGATTTGTGACATGCTACCCATCTTCTTCAATCAGCAGTTTCCACCTCTGTTGACGCTTGCCTGGATGCAGCACCAACAAAGGAGTGCCCACTCCCTTCTACAGAGCTAGCCCCTCTGGAGTCCGAGGAGCCTACATATCTGTCTTCTTCCACGGTCTCTGTTTCTGAGTTGTTATCAGACATACCCTCT
>NW_005232411.1:0-231 GCF_000412655.1 Myotis brandtii
CCAGTTAAAGCTGAGGTACTGTCTCTGTCAAGGACGTTGAAATTACCTGGCTCAGCAGGTGTCTTCAGAAAAACCAGAGGACACAAAGCCAACTTAGGACAGTGTCAGCCGAGTAAGACCCAACCTGCCCTAAACCTCCCCTGCCTCCTCCTTTCTGGAACGCAGAGAGAGAACAGCTAGCAAATCGGGAAGGAGGAGCAAGAGAAGAGAGAAGCAGGACCACACCCCCCC
>NW_005232412.1:0-231 GCF_000412655.1 Myotis brandtii
CTAGTGTTGAGTGTCTGAGCTGTTGTGGTATGAAGGCATGAGGGCATGAAAATCATTTGAATATTAGCTCTTTATTATATAGGATGTGATGGGAAGCCACTGAAATGTATTGAAAGAAGAGAAGATTAATGCACAAATTTAGAAGACTTTTAACTTTTGAGCAAAGTTAGAATGTAGAATATATTTCTAGAATATTTAAGAAAAGAGAAATAACTCAGATGAGAGATGAAG
>NW_005232413.1:0-231 GCF_000412655.1 Myotis brandtii
TCGTCCACCCAAGACTTCACTTCATTAAAACTCAGCGCGGAGGCCACATCCTCTGCGAAGCTCCCTCTTCCCTCCTCTGGTCCCTGGACACTCTGGTGGTGATGGTTATGATCATCCCGTGCGCCTCTCTGACCTAGGAAGCTGTGAGTCCCTGGAGGAAAAGGACTGTCTTATAATATCGAATTCATACTGCGTAGCCCAGTACCTGGCAGGAAGGAGAGACTCCGCCCA
>NW_005232414.1:0-231 GCF_000412655.1 Myotis brandtii
GGAGGAGATGGAGGAAAGGTAGCTACTGCCCCTCGCCTCCCCCCTCCCCCCCGCCGGACACACAGTTTTCCGTGGGATGGACACAGAAAGGGTTAATTAAAAAAGTTCGATGAGCGAAGTCTGACTGTCGAGTGGGGCGGGCTGGAGCAATGAGGCCGCAGGTCCCGGTGGCCGGTGGTGATGGAGTCACTCAGGAAATGAGAGGTTGGTGGTTTGGGGGGTGGGGTGGAG
>NW_005232415.1:0-231 GCF_000412655.1 Myotis brandtii
AGTTTTCTAGGGAGTCTATTTCTGATAGCAGTTTTTTGTGTGGGAATAACACCAATGGAGAAAAGAACATAAGAATAGAAAACTTGCACATTTCGTTAGCAAGCAATGAGCTTCCGGTGGCCTACTCTTCACTTCCCCAGTGTTGATTCAAATGAATCTAATTAAACTAAGTTAAATTAATCAAAATCTATTACCTACTACATGAGAAGTATTAGATGGCTCCACCCAGCT
>NW_005232416.1:0-231 GCF_000412655.1 Myotis brandtii
AAGAATGTAATGAAATAACATTTTAATTTTTTCTAACCCTTTTGGGCATATTTGGTTATATAAGATACCTTTAAGTAAAAGAATAACAGACATAATTTATAGTAATTTGGTACGTGTATTAATGGTTTTGTTTGCTTGTTTGTTTAATACCAGATATTGAGAAAGTATGGTCGTAAGGACTAGGCAACAAATCGTTTTCAAGTCAGGTGGTTTCCAATTCTTTGCTTTTGC
>NW_005232417.1:0-231 GCF_000412655.1 Myotis brandtii
GGGTGGTGTCTGAGAGCACCCTGGGTGGAGTGAGGCTGGGTTCTCAGTCACAGAAGTTCTCCCCTTCAAGATGGCGCATCCTCTGCGGCAGAACTGATGCTCCGGGAGAGATTACAGCAGGAGCAGAGGCTGCCTGGTTGTGCAAGCCTGGTCCCCAGCCCCCGAATGTCCTGTGAGATGTAGCTGTCCCTCACACAGTCACACACACACACCATGCGTCCACACACTCCC
>NW_005232418.1:0-231 GCF_000412655.1 Myotis brandtii
TATTTTGAAGTCGCATTGCAGTGTCTTCCAATGTGGCTCACCATGTCGTGCAACCATCACCACTATCTAAGTCCAGAATGTTTCCATCACCCTAAAAGAAACCTGGCGCCCACCAGGCAGTCCCTCCCCATCCCCTCTCCTCCAGCCCCTGGCAACCACTAGTCTACTTCCTGTCTCTATGGCTTTGCTTATGCTGGACATTCATAAAAGTGGGATCACACAGTATGTGGT
>NW_005232419.1:0-231 GCF_000412655.1 Myotis brandtii
CTGGTGTCTAGGGAAGATGCCCATCCACAGCCAGATCTGTAGGCTTGGGCTCAAACGGAAGATGATCCGCATCTGAATGCAGCCATGAAGTGGGCAAAATCAACACCAAAGAGGCAAGCATTAGCCAGTCATGGAAAGAATCAACAACAGGATTATAACAAAATGTACCAGAATATTAAAAACATACCTATTTACATATGTGCTCATTTACTCCTCACAACCATCTTGTAA
>NW_005232420.1:0-231 GCF_000412655.1 Myotis brandtii
TCTCCCCATTCAGAAAGAAAGAATAAGCATGCAGCCCTCTTAGAGGTGGTTGGCGGTTGAGGCTTATTGGTGTATGAGGCTAAACAGCATTCTTGAGGACAAAAAAAATGAGGGGGAGCACAGGCAGGAATTCCTCTCGGGCCAACACAAAATAAAATGAAAGGCCCTGTTTCTTACAGTTTCATGTGTCTTGAGTCTTCACCTCACACTTGATTTAATCTTTATTCTCAT
>NW_005232421.1:0-231 GCF_000412655.1 Myotis brandtii
TCATTTTCTCAATCCCTAGCCACCCCTACTCAGGAACTGAACCACTCTCTAGCCACACTGGACGTGGAAAAGAGATAAATATTTATAGGGAGTATTGCCGATAAGCCTGTAGTAGGAAGGTGGTCACTTCTTCCCCTTTCTGGAATAGCTTCAGCTGAGCTCACATGGGAGGTAGAAGTTCCCCCCTCTCCCCTCCAATGTAGTCACACAACCCAGCATCTGTCCGTCTGA
>NW_005232422.1:0-231 GCF_000412655.1 Myotis brandtii
CATTGATGTGAGAGAGAAACATTGATCATTTGCCTCCAGTACCTGCTCCAAGGAGGAATGGAACCTGAAACATAGATATGTACCCTATCAGGGAATCTAATCAACAACCTTTTTGGTGTATGGGATAACACCCAGGGAAACACCTGGCCAGGGCATGAGACTCATGTTTTAAAGAGATTATGATTTAACAAAGCATCCTATATAATAAAAGCTTAGTATGCTGCCGAAACC
>NW_005232423.1:0-231 GCF_000412655.1 Myotis brandtii
CGAAGGCTGGCATCTGTGGCCTGCCTCGCCTGGTCTCCGTGCCCGCTGGCCTCCCATCTGGGCTCAGCCGGGGAGGCCCTGCAGGAGGCGCTCCTTCCCACCTGGCCAGCCGTTTGGTCAACATCTCTTGCCCTCGTCAGCCGGCCTCCTAGAGCTGTGGAGTTCCTGTACCCTGGGGGGATGGTTTCCCATTACTGCTAGAACCAGGGTGCATCAGCATCCCTTGCCGGC
>NW_005232424.1:0-231 GCF_000412655.1 Myotis brandtii
ATGAACCCACAGTTTGAAACAAGTTATTGTATAAAAAGATAAACATTTTAATATTTAAGAATAAAAACATTAAAATGAAATAATTTTCTTATTAATTAAATAGTACTGATATAAAGTATTGAATGCCTAAAAATTGAAATGTGTATACATAAGGTATAGGTTGGAAAAATATATAGAATATATAGAACAACAAGCAACAACAATATAAGTCACTGGTTTTTACCACCATGC
>NW_005232425.1:0-231 GCF_000412655.1 Myotis brandtii
TCACCCTACACCCCTGTGAGGAAAGTGTAGTAGTGTTAGCTCCATGGCATAGTTGGGAAAATTAGCTCAGATTAATTAGTTCAAGGTCATGTAGGCAACAGTGGCAGACTGAGGATGTGGGTCATGGCCTCTCTTAGCAAGATCCAGAAAGGTCTGTGGAAAACAGAAGTGACTGAAGGCTCAGGCTGACGTGTGCTTCCCCTCTGTCTGCAGGGCGGATGAAGGTGATGC
>NW_005232426.1:0-231 GCF_000412655.1 Myotis brandtii
CAGTACAAATCCTGGGCACCAAGGCTCAGATGAGTGTCCTTGGTTGGAAATACTCAGTGCATGTTGTCCCGCATTGTTGCTGAGAGAACTGAGAGCTGGGACTGCACTGGGAGGGGACACCTGGAAACTCATGCCTGGTATCCCCCGAGTCACACCCATGTGCCTTGTCCTTTGCTGATTTTAATCTGAATTCTTTCCTTGTAATAAATTGTGACCAGTATTATGGAAGCT
>NW_005232427.1:0-231 GCF_000412655.1 Myotis brandtii
TTTTTTTTTTTTGCTTTGCATGAATATCCATTTGTAAATTTTGCATGAGTTTTGTTTCTAATTGAATGGAGAGCTAGTTTCATATAAAACAAAGGAAACAGAATCAAGGGACTTTCTACATACTTAGCAAATAAAATGTGAAGACACAAAAATAAAGACAAAAACTACCAGAAATTCCTGAAAATGATGGTTCACTCACTTCTCACATGAGATGGTGGCTTTATTTTAACA
>NW_005232428.1:0-231 GCF_000412655.1 Myotis brandtii
ATGTTAGCTGATATTGTTGAAAAAAGAAAAAAAAACATGAACAACATGGTTAGTGCTACATAAGATGAGGGATCTATTTTTTTAGGGAAATAAATTATTTTTACTTTTAACTATCTTTATATTATAAAATGAGACCTGTACATGGTAAAATATTTTAAAATTATACAACTATACACAATAAAAGTTAAATTCTTCTTTCCATTCAGGACCCATAGCCTGCCATTCTTGCCA
>NW_005232429.1:0-231 GCF_000412655.1 Myotis brandtii
CACCAAGACTTCTGAACTTTTGTGAGACAGGTCACAGGTAAATGCAAGGTAGGGGGGCTCCCCCTGGGAATTTGGGCCCAGTGAAACTCCCCAGGAGAGCATTCGGAGGTAGATTTCACAGAGATCAAGCCACTGGCACCAGGGTATAAGTACCTGCTAGTTTTTATAGACCACTTCTTGGGATGGGTTGAAGCCTAGCCCACCAGGACAGAAACTGCCTCTATAATGGTC
>NW_005232430.1:0-231 GCF_000412655.1 Myotis brandtii
TCCTGGCTCTCAAAAGCAGCAGTCACAACGCGGGGCCGAGGTGGCTGAGCCTGTAGTTTATTCCAGGCTCATCACCTGTACAAGTGTGTTCATTTTGTCCCTTGCTCTTCTTTGAAGTTTCCCCCACGGTGCTGTTTGTGTAGCAGCCTCTTTGCTGCCCCTGGGGAATTTTACCTACCTTCTGTGATTTTGCATTTTGCGTATTCATAACCAGGCGCTATGCTTGGTCAG
>NW_005232431.1:0-231 GCF_000412655.1 Myotis brandtii
CCTCAAGCCAAAGCCTAATTCGGAGAGCAAGGCCCCAACTCTCCTCAATTCTATGAGGGCTGAGGTGGGTGAGGCAGCTGCAGAAGAAAAGTCTGAAGCTGGCAGGGGTTGGTTTAAGGAAAGAGCCATCTCCATTACATAAAAGTGCAAGGAGAAGCAGCAAGTGCTGGTGGAGAAGCTGCAGCAAGTCATCCAGAAGATCCGGCTAAGATAATCAATGAAGTGGCTACA
>NW_005232432.1:0-231 GCF_000412655.1 Myotis brandtii
TCTCTGACTGGCTTATAGCCCTTAGCATAATATTTTCTAGGTCCCTCCATGCTATCTCAAATTCCCATTTTCAGACATTAAATTTGACGCTTCGAAAGTCAGTGACTTACCTATCTACACACAAATTATAAACTGCTACAAAATGCAAGGCCAGATCTGTTTGGCTAAATTCTATGATCAGATAGCTAGAATTAAACCTCTAGTTAGATGAGGAGTTTTCATATTTAAATA
>NW_005232433.1:0-231 GCF_000412655.1 Myotis brandtii
CTAGTACCGCGCACACCTGTAGCACCTTGCAGTTCACGGAACACGGTTGCATACGTGATCACATTTTGCTGTCGGTTATCATATCTCCCGTGTTCAGTATTCTGTCCACTGACCCCTCCTGCTGTCCCTCGATGCTCAGTCATTACCGCAGCGGAGAAGTGTGTATTTGGAAGAGGCTTTTAGTGTTACACGCGCACAGAAAATTATCCCCAGATTATTAACGACAGAAAG
>NW_005232434.1:0-231 GCF_000412655.1 Myotis brandtii
ATCTTTTAATCCGTTTTCCATCCACCAGCCAGACTGATCCTTTTAATGAGACCTCCAATAATGGCATCCTTACTTTGCACGGTGTGAAGGACTCTGTGATAAGTGAGCATCCTTACTGCTTTTCCCAAATCCTACTCTCCTAGAGCAGCCTCAGCTCAGACCCATGAATATCAATTTCCTGTTGCTCATGTAGTGCATTGCCACACACTCAGAGACTCAACACAACACCAA
>NW_005232435.1:0-231 GCF_000412655.1 Myotis brandtii
AGAGGTCTCAAATGCTTACAAAATCTGCCACTTAATATTCATATTTATAATAAGCAGAATAGCAGTCAGGTGGAGGAAATGGAAAACTATAAGAGTAGAAATTGCATTTGTTAAATACAAATGTAAAACTACAGTTTCCACCTTCATTCTCCAGTGTTAGTTTTGGAAATCCCTATAGTAGGAAATCCACTTGAAATATGTTTGCCTTTGGATCTATTTTTAAATGAAAAA
>NW_005232436.1:0-231 GCF_000412655.1 Myotis brandtii
CACTGGGTGTGAAGTAATATCTCATGGTGGTTTTGATTTGCATTTCCCTAATGAGTAATGGTGTTAACCATCTTTTCATGTGCTCATTGGCTATTTGTATATTTTCTTTGAAGAAAAATCTACTTAGGTCTTTTGCCCATTTTTAAAGATCAAATTAGGTTGTCATTTTATTGAGGTGTAATCATTCTTTATATATTCTAGATGCAAATTCCTTATTAGATATATATATAT
>NW_005232437.1:0-231 GCF_000412655.1 Myotis brandtii
CACATGGAGAAGCAGCGTGTGATAAACATCATGTCCCACAGACGCCTGAATCCGCCTCAAGAGGAAGACGCTACAGACCTGGAGCGTGAAGATCAGGACTGAGACAGAAGATCTGGGAAAAACAGGGAAAAGGAAGGCTGTGTTCTGCATTTGTTGCCCGACCCTGCTCCCCAGCCCCCTCCGTGTGCAAAGCGCCTGCATCACCGCCCTTGGATGGAGGCCTGTGAGTGC
>NW_005232438.1:0-231 GCF_000412655.1 Myotis brandtii
CAGAGCTCGCCAGCTCTTTCCAAGTTCATTCGTACACGAGAGACGTCTCCCTCGCGTGGGTTATCGTTTTCAGTCTCAGGAGACGGCAGTTTGTAGCCACTACTTTCAAGTCCAGACCTGGGGGTCTTGACCTTCACACTTGGCCTCTTTCTGTAATTTTCTCTCCTCAGTCCTTTTCCCACCACTGCCCACTGCTCATCCCTCATCCCTCATCCCTCATCCCTCATCCCT
>NW_005232439.1:0-231 GCF_000412655.1 Myotis brandtii
CTTGCAGGAATCTTCCTGCAACAGGCCTCTAGTCCTTAATAATGTACATCTTCTTTACCCATAGATCAATATATAATGCTCTAAAAATAACATGTTTATTAAAGGAATGGATGGATAGATGTTTGACTATCCTACTGAGAGTGAGTGAAGATAGCTGACATCCATGAGGTGAAGATAGACTCAAATAAAAACATGATATTATTAAAACATTTCTTATGTTCAAAAGAAAAT
>NW_005232440.1:0-231 GCF_000412655.1 Myotis brandtii
CCCAACCTGGACTCCTATTAACACGCAGCCCCACACACTGACATTTTAGATGCTTTTCCCTTTCCAAATCGAACGGCAACTGGCTTGCGAAACCCTGGCCACCACTTGGTTTGTGTGAGGCCTGACCGCCTTCTCTCCTCTCTCTTCTTAGATGACAAAGGAGCATTCGATGCCAAAATAACGCGTTTTCCCTCAAGAGGGAACTCCCTCCCACACTGCGATGGCCATGGA
>NW_005232441.1:0-231 GCF_000412655.1 Myotis brandtii
GCAGAAAGCACCAGAGCACCCCATCCTGGAGGCCCGAGGGGATGAAATAAACCCTGGAGGTGCCATCCGTGCGAAACAGGAAATCAACTTCCAGGATGAGTGAGGTTAATGCAAAGGCCCACCCCTCCAGCGGAAAGGCACTCTGGAAATTCAGCGCTCCATTACTATTTCAGGGTCCGAAAATGGCCCCTCTGTAATTCGGGCTCTCAAAAAAGAAAGAAAAGAATCCAA
>NW_005232442.1:0-231 GCF_000412655.1 Myotis brandtii
GTTTTGGGCAGTTCTGGAACAAAATCCATGTGAATGAAGACAGAGAGAACCACACTGGCTGATTTCCATGGTCATTTCCTACCAAAACCCACCCATCTTCTTTGCCTCTGCACAGCTCCAAAAGAGGTGGTCACATGTGATCACATAAACGAGGCCCATCAAGTAGGTCAGGTTCTCAATCTGACCCCCTGAAGTTGGCTGCAGCCCTGTGATGTGCTTTGATCAGTGAAA
>NW_005232443.1:0-231 GCF_000412655.1 Myotis brandtii
GTAAAAACAGACATTAATTTGATTATTTGAAACATGACATGTAATTTTTAATTAATCAATAATGATTGGTGCTAAAAGAACTTAAACACAGAACCTTGAGAAGAAGAAGAATTCATATGAATAGGGGGGGGAAGCTTGTGCAAAGGTCCTGAGGCAGCAGAAAGTGTAGCCTTTGGAAAGAATTAGAATAAAATAGATCAGTGTAGCTAAAGTAGAGAGAGAAAAAGGTCA
>NW_005232444.1:0-231 GCF_000412655.1 Myotis brandtii
AATCTGAAATTAGAAAAATAGTCCACAATAAATTTTATCTCAGCCCTGAGACTGACAAGGCAACAGAAATACAAGTTAAAAAATAATGAGGAAAAGGTAAAGTAAATGGGTATTGCAATTTCCTTAATTTTCATATAACAAAGAGCCTTGTATGCTGGTATTATGGTGACTAACAGAAGAGGTCAGAAAATAAAGGGGAGGGTATCTAATATATAGTCTCTTTATTGGGTT
>NW_005232445.1:0-231 GCF_000412655.1 Myotis brandtii
GCCAGCTCACATTAGTGAGTTGAGGGAAAAAATGAGTAATTTAAATCCCCTGCGTTTCTAACGGGCAGTGAACAATGCTTATAATAAAAACGACTTTGTGAGTGCCTAGCAGGTTCCAGGCCCTGAAGGAGATGCTTTCTACTCTTTATATTTTTGACAACTTTGTAAGGCAGGCATTCATCTCGCTGTTCTGTAATTGAGGAGACCAAGGCTGATTTGTGCGAGGTTTGT
>NW_005232446.1:0-231 GCF_000412655.1 Myotis brandtii
TGCTGCTGCAAAAGCAACAGAAGCAAGTCTAAAGCGTTTCAATGTGCATAAAATGTGATTTGCTCGGGACCTGTGCAAACGGGTGGCTGCATAAATTGAAAGAGGTCTATATTCCCTAGGAAAAGTGGCTTCCTCAGCATGGTGGGATTTCAAACTATATTCCTTTGTTGGCTTTTTTTTCTCTAATCTAACTTCCAAAATTGTGTTAGTTGAGGAACAAAGCATGTTGGT
>NW_005232447.1:0-231 GCF_000412655.1 Myotis brandtii
TCACCATCATCACCATCATCATCACCATCATCACCATTATCATCACCACCAACATCATCATCATCACCACCAGCATCATCACCATCATCACTAAAGCAGCTGGTGGGAATATGTTAAGTTCATACAAATAAAAACAAAAAAAGAGATGACACAATCCCCATGACTGTTCATGACTAGTAGATGTAAATCCATCACCTTTTTAAAAATATATATATATATTTTTATTGATTT
>NW_005232448.1:0-231 GCF_000412655.1 Myotis brandtii
TCACACACACTGTACCTAATGCGATCAATTGTCTTTGTGGCAATTAGGAGTGGAAAAAAGGTAACATTAAGTCTTTGGGATATCTGCCTTCTTTGTGGAACTTGCACTTCTAAAAAAATAAAATAACATTGTGTAAGTGAGGAGAAAGAAGAAAGAAAAAAGTTTCCACCAGGGTATCTTCCCTATATCAATAGAGATTTCTAAGGACAGTGTGGAGGAGATACAGGAATG
>NW_005232449.1:0-231 GCF_000412655.1 Myotis brandtii
AAAAAGAAGGGAAGTGGAAGGAAGGAAAGGAGGAAGGGAGAGCGGGAGTGAAAAGGAAGAAAGGAAGGAGGAATGGAGAGAAGAAGGAAGGAAGGGAGGGAGGGAGGAGAAAGAAAATATCCTGCATTCATGGATATTGGAGTACAGAAGTTAAGTCCTTCATGAGAAAATAGTCAAGATAATAAAAAATTCAGACCAAGAGTTCAATCATGGTTCCATTTCCTTAAATTT
>NW_005232450.1:0-231 GCF_000412655.1 Myotis brandtii
GGCTGCACTTTTATCCCTCAGAACAGGTTTCCAGAAAATTATTTACTGGAAAACTATGATAATCTAGCCGAACTACAGGAAATCATTATGCTCTGTATTTTTCTCACCTTGCCTCAAGTTCTTGTCCTATTACCTGGCCCCTACCCCAAGCTTTGCCCTCCATTACGGGAGGAGTTGAGGATTTCATTTTAGGGTGGTTGGGGTGGGGTGGGGAGTAGGGCAAATCTGAGA
>NW_005232451.1:0-231 GCF_000412655.1 Myotis brandtii
GAGGATAGACCAAAGTTTGGAATTCAGAATCCTTTTTTTTCTTGCTTTCTAGCCCACACAATAGAATATATATTCATATTACTTCTCTCTGTTCAAAAGATAGCTCACTAGGCACACTGGTCCGCACCTTGCTCTTTGCATCTAATTCTTGGAAAGCATGTCATATCAGTACATAGAAGATTGCTTTACAGTGTGGCCTTGACTTATGAGTGTCCCGACTAACGAGTTTTT
>NW_005232452.1:0-231 GCF_000412655.1 Myotis brandtii
GAGCAGTCCCCACACCTGGACAGGAGGAGCTGTGGGGATGGTGGCTGTGCTGCATGCACCGTGGCCAGTGAGCTGGAGCTGAGAGCAGGGTTGTGGTGTGGCCACAGGGGTTGGACTCTTCATGTGGTTCCAAGTGCAAGGGGAAACGGCTTAAGTGGGAAAGACTTAATCTAATTAAAATTTCCAAAAATTGGATGGATTGAAGTGGACAGGAGTAGATGTGGGAAGAGG
>NW_005232453.1:0-231 GCF_000412655.1 Myotis brandtii
TCTTCCACTATGTCAAAGCTTTCTCCTTAATGATAATAACTTAGATTGTGGGGCAGAGGCAAGAGGCGGAAAGAAATAAAAAAAGTGTAAACACGTGACCAGAGAAACATACCAAGACAAGACCATTCTACATTTTTAAAAAAAATCCAAAGTCCACCACTTTCCTATCCAAAAAATTGGAAAGCTCATCCCAGTAGGAAAATACACACAAATTCACAGAAAATGAAATAA
>NW_005232454.1:0-231 GCF_000412655.1 Myotis brandtii
ACAACCAACAAAGGCCCCCGGTCCCAGCCCTGCAGGGTCACAGCTCCAGCTCATGGGAACCGTGGGGCCTCGCCTGGGCCTCACCTGCGGCCTCACCTGTGGCCTCACCTGGGCCTCACCTGTGGCCTCACCTGGGCCTCACCTGCGGCCTCACCTGGGGTCTCACCTGCAGCCTCACCTGTGGCCTCACCTGGGCCTCACCTGGGCCTCACCTGGGCCTCACCTGGGGCC
>NW_005232455.1:0-231 GCF_000412655.1 Myotis brandtii
CTCCTGGCCGCTGAGCTTAAGGCCACCTCTCAGCCCCACACCTTACACCTCCTCTCGGAAACCCAGGTTCTCCCCAGGCGTCCTGACCAGAAGCCAGATCCTCCCGCTACCCCGGGGCTTCGAGGGGCAGCCTTTCAGCTGTGCCAGGCCCCGGAAGCCCCCCTTCTGGCCTGCAGGGGCCGGGTACCCTGGGGCCTCTGGAGCCCTGACCACAGCCTGGCCAGCTGGGGA
>NW_005232456.1:0-231 GCF_000412655.1 Myotis brandtii
CCCCCCAGTGAAGCCAGGGTGAGCGCACCTACAGTCAACTCCCCCCCTGCACCCGACACCCAGCCCCATGTCTTCTCCGCGTGCTTTCTTCCACTTCAGAGGGTGTTCCCGTGGCCGCAGGTTGGCCTTCCTACCCGAGGGTCGTCCTCAACCTTGCTTCACCCATTACCTGTAACCATGGTTACCTGTAACCCCTGGCTCCATCCTTCCCTATACGTTATAAATATGAGG
>NW_005232457.1:0-231 GCF_000412655.1 Myotis brandtii
AAGCATGAAATTAATCTTTGCTATTGAACAGTATATATGAGAATTATTCCCCTGTCCATCACCAGTGCTATGGCAGTGAACATTTTGCTTGAGGTGAGCCTTAAATAGATTAAAATTAGTAGGTTTACCTTCCTTTAAGAAACCCAAAAATGTAGGCATCTGAATTAAAATTAAAAAATATGCTAATTATATATATTTATGTTGTAAATCTATTTTACATTAGGATTTTGT
>NW_005232458.1:0-231 GCF_000412655.1 Myotis brandtii
AAGTTAAAATACTTGAGTTCTTTTGCAAGAATAAGATCATTCAGTAGAACAGAACAGTAACACCAGAACAGAAAAAAACATACCAAGAATTTAATGCAAAATAAAGTATATTTTAAACTATGTGAGAAAAGATGGTTTGTGACATGTGAATAGCTGTCAGAGCACTGCCCAAGGGCACAGCTGCTCTGAGTCTGGGCAGAGCTTGGCAGAGGGTCTTGCGAGATGGAGAAG
>NW_005232459.1:0-231 GCF_000412655.1 Myotis brandtii
TGAACGTCAAGCTGGAAGCAGAGGTATTGTGCACGGTTGGCTTTGCCAGAAAACTAACTGCTTATTCTAAAAACTAGCATTTAGTGTTCATGATCACCTGAATTTTATTACGTCTAAATAAATTCACTTTCAGTAACCTGCAGTTCCATTTTTCAAGACAGAGTCCCCATCAAAACCTCTTCACTAATATTTTCCCGCTTTAATTGGATTCCGTTTTAAGTGTCCTTTGCT
>NW_005232460.1:0-231 GCF_000412655.1 Myotis brandtii
AGTGGAGACACCCTGAAAATGCCAGCTGGTCTAATGCGTGTTTGAGGAACTGCATGTAGCTCTCATCGGCAAAGAAGGGAAGCACATGGCTGTGGGCAGTAGGCTGGCCTTGGCTGTGGGTAGTGCTCAGCCACCCATGCCTAACTGGAGAACTGGAGGCTGAAGCTGGAGTGAGAAAGTTGGAGGATGAGCTGAGGTTAGAGGAGGACTTGTGTCTACAACTCTTCTAGC
>NW_005232461.1:0-231 GCF_000412655.1 Myotis brandtii
TGGAGCGGGCGGGCGGCTGGTTTGGCTCCTCCCACCAGCTCCGGGGCTATAAAGGAAAGCAGGGTCTACTCTGCCGTGCTTCTCAGTCCTAGGCTTTTTGTCTCGGTCGTCGACCGTGTTCACCAAGGAAGCTTTCAGGGGAGAGATCTCGCCAAGACCCTGTCCAGAATATCTTGAACACATGGTACTAAAGTTAGCAAAGGAATCACCACCTCCTTCTGAAGACATAAA
>NW_005232462.1:0-231 GCF_000412655.1 Myotis brandtii
TTATATACTTAATGTTTATTTTTTCATATAGGTAGAGATAGAGATGAGGAGATTTATTATGAGGAATTGGCTTACGTGGAGGCTAAAAGTTTCACATCTGCTGTCTGCTGATGGAGACCTTAGAAAGCTTGTGGTCTGTGATTCAGTCCAAGTTTGAAGGCCTGAGAACCAGGAGTGCCAATGTCCCTGGGCAGAAGAAGACGGATGTCTCAGCTCAAGCAAGAGGACAAA
>NW_005232463.1:0-231 GCF_000412655.1 Myotis brandtii
AATTTTGTGCATCGGGCCTCTAGTAAATAAATAAATAGTATAGCAAAAAAAAAAGCATATATCACTTAAGAATTAAGGCAAAGTAAAATTTTCAAATAAATGAACACAAAATAATTTCTAGATACAGCCATTGTATTATGAGAATAACTAAAGGAAGCTCATCAAAAAGATATGAAAAATGGAACAGACTTTCTAATCTCAGAGGGAAGGCAGGGGTGGGTGGATGGGTGG
>NW_005232464.1:0-231 GCF_000412655.1 Myotis brandtii
GTTTCTTCTGTAGATAAATAAGCCATTGTGTTAAGGTGTATGGGTGGGGCCAGGCAGAAGAAGCCAGCTGAGGGGCAGGAGTCCACCTTTAGATCCTGGGAAGGTCTCTTCGGCCTTAGTGCTGAGAGGGGTGTGGCTGAACCAGCATGGGCCCATGTGTGGGCTCTGGAGTCACGCTTCCTGAGTGGAAACTCAGACCCCACCACTTAGGTGTGTGGCTTTGAGCAAGCT
>NW_005232465.1:0-231 GCF_000412655.1 Myotis brandtii
CCGACTCGGTTAGCGAGCCGCAGGGCCTGATGGGACTGCACGGGAGTCGGCCTAGGGCCGTGTAGGCGGGGCTTCTCCGGAGCCTTCCCAGGGCCGCCCTGCGAACGCTCCGCCACTCGGTCCCGTAGCTGAGCTTGTCTCGCGCTGGGGGCTCTCGGGCCTCTGTCTCTGACTGACAGGCCTCTGTGCCGGCCGCAGCCGCCAACCTTGGAAACCCGGTGTGGCCCTTGG
>NW_005232466.1:0-231 GCF_000412655.1 Myotis brandtii
GACCAAATTACATTCCCAAGATGATCTTGATATATCTTTAAACACTTTTTTTTAAAGTACAAAACATGGTAAATACCAGGTAACACTCACATAGTGCTTACTATGTTCTATGGTCTAGAAATGCATATACATTTACTTGTCAAAGAAACCATGAAAGTTAAGTACTATTATCCCCATTTTATAAATGAGGACACGAAGCCCAGAAAGTAGCTTGTTCAAGGTCCTGTGGAA
>NW_005232467.1:0-231 GCF_000412655.1 Myotis brandtii
AAAAAATGTGAACAAAAGAATCTGGAATAATGCAAACATAAGGAAAGAAAATTTATAGCATCAGAAAAAATACAGCAGGAGGTGGAAGGAGGGAGAAGAATAACAAGGATAACAAGGAAAAGGATGTTAACATGCAAAGCAAACAAGACAGTCCTTATAAAGAAAAAGAATCAGAAAGAAAGAGATGAGATCATATAAAAAGGAAATGAATACTGACAACTGAGCAAATGA
>NW_005232468.1:0-231 GCF_000412655.1 Myotis brandtii
GGTAGTTGACCAAGGATGAGCCTGCAGGGACACGTCACGACACCCAAAGCTCATCGTTGACTGCGGGGCTCCCTCCCGGGCCGTGCATTCTAAGTGCAGGTTTGCAGGGCGTGTAATGACATGTGTTCACCACGACGGCTTCACACAGTCATTTCGGCGCCCAAACCCTCTGTGCTCAGCCTACTCGCCCCCCTCCCTGCGCCCGCCGCCGCCTCTCCCCGGGGCGACGCC
>NW_005232469.1:0-231 GCF_000412655.1 Myotis brandtii
CCCGACCCCCCAGCCTCTGTGTCACATCTAAGTGCCTCCAGGGCAACGCGTCTCTTCAGATGGAGTTTTCTGTCCGCTGCTGCCTGTCCTCTTCTGCTGGGAACCTGGCATTGGACTGGGCCGTGGGTTCAGGTTTGGGTGAACGCAGCCAGGAGCGGCTGTGGTGAGGGCCATGGCTGCGGGCGCTGGCCTCCAGCTGCCCCCGTGTCCAGGCAGCAGGTGTGGGCTCTG
>NW_005232470.1:0-231 GCF_000412655.1 Myotis brandtii
GAACAAGTTAATTTCATTTTTTCCTTACCATAATAAAAAATTACTGTTTGTATACAAATAATTGCGTTGAACATACAGATATCATGGGCAGTTAAATGTTGACAATTCCATGTGATCATATGGAAAGTTGAGTTATATCACTCAATTGGTAACTGGATGCATGGATAACAATAGATTTAGATTCTGCTCAGTAAATTCTAGAAAAACTGAGGCATTACTAAATTTCATGAG
>NW_005232471.1:0-231 GCF_000412655.1 Myotis brandtii
TAGTGAATTTAGGGTGTTGCTCAAGCACAACATCCAGGGTTGAAGAAGTTCCCTTCTATTCTTAGTTTGTTGAGAGTTTTAATCATAAATGGATGTTATGTTTTGTCAAATGCTTTTTCTGTATCCATTGAGATGATTATGTGATGTTTGTCCTTAATATTTTACTAGAGGCCTGGTGCATGAGATTCGTGAACTCTGCACTCAGGGGGGTGGAGGGGGTCCCTCAGCCTG
>NW_005232472.1:0-231 GCF_000412655.1 Myotis brandtii
GTGTGGAGGCATGGAACGGGCTGGTCTGACACCCACGTGTGCTGCTTTTTAAATCAGCAGGCAGATCATCTCTGTGGAGGCCACCCGTGAGAAGAAAGGGGTCCCAGCCCCACACCAGAAGCCCAGTACAGCATCCCAGAGTTTGGAAAAGAAGTCTCTGTAACTACTGGCTGTAAAAACCAGTGCTGATTGGAGCTCAGTGATAAAGAGGCTGCTGGAGACCCAGCTACT
>NW_005232473.1:0-231 GCF_000412655.1 Myotis brandtii
GGGACGACCAAACAACTGAACAGCAAGCTGTGTGGGGCCACCAGGCCAGCAGAGGGGCCAGTGAGCAGCAACCAGGCCAGCAAGGGGTGGCAGTAGGGGCCACCAGGCCAGCAAAGGAAGGCAGTTGGGGGTGACCAGGCCTGCAGGCAAGGCAGTAAGGGGCGATCAGGCCTGAGGGGGGCCAGTTAGGGGCAACCAAGCCAGCAGGGGAAGCAGTAAAGGGCAACCAGG
>NW_005232474.1:0-231 GCF_000412655.1 Myotis brandtii
CTGGTTCACAGGTCAATGCTCAACTGCTGAGCCATGCTGGCCAGGCTCTGTGTCACTTTGAATAACCTGGAGTAAGCAGCTCATGACTCTATACAATTTCCTAATTCTGCAATACTGTGCATTTCACAGCCTCATTCCATAGTTTAGTCTCAAATTTATTCCTTTAAGCTTGTGAATTGTACAGTCAGGAATCGTACTAAGGCTGTGTTAGTTGTTTTTGTTTGTTTGTTT
>NW_005232475.1:0-231 GCF_000412655.1 Myotis brandtii
AGACAACTGATTTGGAGAACTATTGTGAAGAAATAAGGATACTCCAGTCATTGAAAAGAAGTAAATATGGATACTCAAGTCACTGCTGATTGGAGTTTTATTAGTGGAGTGGTGAGTCTGAGTTTGAAAGATGATGCAAAATAAATAAAGTATAGTCCTGGGTACCACCCAAAGTACAGCTCACACACAGGGCCGGCAGTCCTGACAGCTATTGCCTATGATAGAAATGAT
>NW_005232476.1:0-231 GCF_000412655.1 Myotis brandtii
GCCTCAGTCCTCTCCAGAAGACTTGAACTTGAGAATCGAAATGTCTCCCCGCTAATGGCCTCAGTTTCCATCTCCTGGCCACCAGAGACAGTAACCTCAGTAGCCTTGAGCTGGCTTAGTTGCTCCTCTCTGATTCTTTGGGGACGCGTTTCCATTCCCTGGCGTATATGAAAACAGCACCTTATTCTCCTGACGCTAAGAGCAAACCTGGAAAGAGGGAAGGTCTGACTT
>NW_005232477.1:0-231 GCF_000412655.1 Myotis brandtii
GAGGAGAGGATACTACAGTGGTTTTTGTGATCCATGTCCTCTAGCTGTTTGAGGTGGTCTAACTACTAACTTTGGTCTTAATACTCTAAAAAAGGAGATAGAAGGGTACCATGGGAAGGTGACACTGCTTGTGCCCCCACCTATACAGGAACACAACCCTACTCTAGGGACAACTTGACCCGGGGTAATAAAGCAGGACTCTTAGTTTGGGCTCATCTGAGCAGGACCCAG
>NW_005232478.1:0-231 GCF_000412655.1 Myotis brandtii
ACTAGGGGACTCTGTGAGTTCCTCTGTTAGGGGAGGGAGGCCCCCCTGGTACCCTCAGCACCTCTGAGATGGAAGCAAGCCCAGATCTTGGGTTCTCCTTTCCAATCCTGCTGAGGAAGTTCCCCTTGTTCCCCAGGACACTGTGGGCTGGTGAGATGTCTTTAGCTGCCACAGGCAGCTGTATTCTGACCAGAGACCTTGGGAATGGGGAGTCATCCCCTAATTTCCTTG
>NW_005232479.1:0-231 GCF_000412655.1 Myotis brandtii
GCTATTGTAAATTGTGCTGCTATGAAGAGAGGGGTGGCTACTTTCTGTATGATTGTTTCAGGTTTCGTAGGATGTGTGATGTGTCTCCACCATGTTCTGCGTGGTTCAGGATTCAGGATCTGGAAGAGAGGCCACACACAAATGAAAGTACCCATCAGTAGATGAGTAGATGAAATTTGGAAATTGGCAGGGCGGAGAGAGCCCATCCCAAGAGGATGGACTCCTCTTGTG
>NW_005232480.1:0-231 GCF_000412655.1 Myotis brandtii
GGGGTGAGCCCCTCCCACAGCCTGGAACTGAGACCATGCCCCAGAGGGGCAGGAAAGTGCTGGTTCCAGTCCCCATTTGCGGCATCTGGGCCTGAATTCACACCCTGCCCGTGCCCATGTCCATCAGCCTCTCTCCGATTTCCTTCCCTCCCTCCAGCATGGGGGAGAGCTGATACCCACTCAGAGGGGTGGCTGTGGAGAGCTGATCGAGGTGCAGGTGTGACTGGGGTC
>NW_005232481.1:0-231 GCF_000412655.1 Myotis brandtii
TCTCTCACATCGATGTTTCTCTCTGTCTCTCCCCTCCTAAAAAAGGAGTTTAGTGGTTCCTTGCATGGTGGTTCTCCGTCCTAGCTGCATAGTGGAATTTTCTGGAATGCTTTTAAAAACCGTGGATACACGGGCCCTACCCCAAGAGATTCTGATTCAATTGGTCCAGGTTGGGGCTTAGCACTTGTAACAATTAAAACAGCGGTTCTCAACCCGTGGGTCGCGACCCCT
>NW_005232482.1:0-231 GCF_000412655.1 Myotis brandtii
CACACAAACTTTCATAGGGGCTTTTTCAGGGGCCCTTGGCAAGTTCTTGAAGGGCCCTAGGTGCTGGCACTTGGAGACCTCCACCCAAGACTTGCCCTCACACCAGCACGGATAACTTCGTCTGGACAACGTTGAATGACCTCTCTCAAAAGGGAGTCGTCTTATGTGCCTTAGGATGGAACCCAGCAAGCATGGACACAAGCCACAAATACCAGGCTTCACATGGCAAAC
>NW_005232483.1:0-231 GCF_000412655.1 Myotis brandtii
AACTTTCACAGAAACTGCGTCTTGGTGGGAGGGGGCTTCATTTTCAGAGTATATTGTTCACCTCTTTGCCCACCCGCCTACCCAAGGCTACAGGAGGCCCTTGATGAGTGTTTTTGAAGGAAGGAATTAGAGTGTTTTCTTTGTCTTAAGGCTTCAGATCCTCTCTGGTGGGCCCTGCCCCTGCCCTCAGGGCCGGGCAGCTCTGGGCGGGCCCTCTGCCTGGACCCTGGG
>NW_005232484.1:0-231 GCF_000412655.1 Myotis brandtii
ATTATAGAAACTTACCCAGAATGACCTATTGTACACGTCTTCTGCAGTTTGCTCTTCTTTTTGCCCCTTCTCCAACCACCCCTTTCCCCCAAAATCCAAAAATCCTTTAAATTAACTGCACGCCTGAGTTATTATTTTAGAAAGCAGGATTTGTGTGCGTGTGTGTGTAATTTGATATAAAAATATTAGCATCTACTATATCTTTTTTAATATTAAGGATTTTGTCTTTAG
>NW_005232485.1:0-231 GCF_000412655.1 Myotis brandtii
CCGGGCCTCTAGTATATATATAATTTAAAAGACTTTACAAAGTAGTGGGAAGGGGAAAGAGGGAGAAAGAGAAAGGAATGGCCTCAATAATGGCAAGAGTTAAGGGCTTATCACCCACAGCCTATCCATTTTCATAAACTTGGACTCCTTGACCTCTCTGTTATCTCATGTGTTTTTCTTAGTATGGCCCACAAACCACCTCCACCTAGAATGTGACAAATGCAGTTGCCC
>NW_005232486.1:0-231 GCF_000412655.1 Myotis brandtii
GCCTTACATAATACCCAAATCTGTGCAATAGCAATGTATGTTATGTTGGGGTTCTTCCATAACATAAGTTAACCCTTGAACAATGTGGGAGTTATGGGCGCTGACCCCCCAAGCAATCAAAAATCCACTTTGACTCTCCAAAAACTTTACTAATAGCCTACTGTTGACTGGAAGACTTACTGATAACATAAAAGAATCTATTAACACTTATTTTGTATGTTATATGTATAT
>NW_005232487.1:0-231 GCF_000412655.1 Myotis brandtii
TCCCAGGCCTGCCTTGGAAGCCCTCTCGTCACACCTCAACTATCACTTCCTCCCAGGCACCCTCCCTGGCCACCCGAGGGACTGTCCCAGGCATAACCACATCACCCTCTTTATGATTTCTTCCCAGAGCACTTCCGATGACCTGAACTCCTCTGATGAACGGGCTTATGGTGCTGTCGTCCGCCTCCCTCACCACCACGCGAGCCCTGGAGGAGGTCCTGCACCCGGCGG
>NW_005232488.1:0-231 GCF_000412655.1 Myotis brandtii
CACTGCATTATCACATTTAATTGTAAAAACCCTTATAATTGTCATTCTTGACTCATTTTATAGGTGAGTATTGATGAGGAAACAGAGACCGAAGAGGTTCAGTACCTGGCCTAAAGTCCCAAATCTAGATTCTCAGTGCAGGCAGTCTGATTCCATGATCTGTACTCTTAACTATGTTGAGAAACTGGATGAAGTGAATTGACAACAATCAAAATTGCAATCAGGATATAT
>NW_005232489.1:0-231 GCF_000412655.1 Myotis brandtii
GGTCGGACACAGAGACAGGCTCCATTTTCCGAGCTGCGCAGACTTGGCTCCTGGGGGTTCACGTTGTAACAGAAGCCGCGGCAGCTTTTCTGGTCCTGCTGTTGGTGGGAATTCTAATGAAGTGGACCCCACAGGTCACCCGGCCCATCCTCCCGCCGGAAGGGGACCCGCCCCGCAGTGCGTTCAGCAGCCCTGGGGGGAATGACTTCTCGCATGATGATTATTTTTTCC
>NW_005232490.1:0-231 GCF_000412655.1 Myotis brandtii
AACTGGGACCCAGGTACACTGCACCCCAACATCCGAGCTCCCTTTGTTGAACCAGGCAGACGGGGCCTCCTCCTCGGAGGCCTGCTTTCTACCGGCTATGGCCCGGGCTCCGAGGCCACATGCCAGGCCCCACTTCTCACTAGCTGGGCTTCGGGGAAAAGAAAAAGAGAACACTTCATAGGGCTGTTGAAAACGCAATTTAATTAAAATGAAGTATTCTAACAGCTTAGA
>NW_005232491.1:0-231 GCF_000412655.1 Myotis brandtii
AAGAACTGACACATAGCCTTATTCAAATTCATAAGAACTTTAATAGGAGACACTTATATACATGGGCAAAGCAGCTGCTTACTCCCAGTGGTGGCTGGCCAGGAATGAATCCCCACCTTCCCAGGATAGGCTCTCTTTATTAGGGGGTTAATAATAAAAACATCAGGTTGGTAGTCACATAGGCCACCAGATAGAACAATGCATTTCTAAGTTAACAGATAACATCAGGCA
>NW_005232492.1:0-231 GCF_000412655.1 Myotis brandtii
AACAATGGCCTCCACCAGCACCTCCATCTGGGAGAAAGCTGGCCCTCTAACCCTCGCCAGATACCAGACAATCCAGCTCCTCCCTGGACATCCAAGACACCCACCTCCCTCCAACTGCCACCCTAACACTAGAGCTCAGAGTAAGTTAGTCTGAGAAATGTAATATGTGACCCCTCTAAGAGGAATGCCTAAAGCTTTAGCAGCCTTCCATCTCACTCAGCCACAACTCAG
>NW_005232493.1:0-231 GCF_000412655.1 Myotis brandtii
GTGTGTGTGTGTGTGTGTGTGTGTGAATGTGGGGAAGTTTTGCTTTAAAATAGGTGAAGAGAAGAGAGGCAGTGGGAGCAGGGGAGCAGGCTGGAGGGCTGCTGCCCTTTTCTCCCTCCCCACTCCATCCCACGGCAGGGCTCCCAGCTCTCATCCCCTGCACATACTTTTTAATACATTGTTTTTGCTCTTGAAATATCTATACTAATAAAAGGGTGATATGCTAATTAG
>NW_005232494.1:0-231 GCF_000412655.1 Myotis brandtii
GAATTTCTCCCTATAGCCAAGTAAAAGTGAATATCCTCAGATAACACTACATCCTGTTTGTATATACCTTTGTTATGTATGACCTGTTTTTGTGATGTCATTGCCTCAGTTGCCTTGAGTATAAATCAAGGTGTTAATTGCATCACCCCATGGAGTTAATTAAAGGCAACACACAGGGTATCCAAAAATTGTATACACAATATAATAGCTAAGAGCTCAATTTTGAAAAAG
>NW_005232495.1:0-231 GCF_000412655.1 Myotis brandtii
TTGTGTTGTCTTTATGTTTGTTACACTCCAATAAAAAATTATTTAAAAATGGTCTGGGATAGTAAATTTCTTGGATGAGGATGTAGAAAAGCAAATGTAAATGATTTTTGGATATATTTTTCTGAATTACTGTTGCATAAGATTAAATAAATCCTAATCAAACATGTCTGATTATCATTCAAGAGTAAGTGTGGAAAAAAAAGACATGTTCTGACCAATAAAATGTGGGAA
>NW_005232496.1:0-231 GCF_000412655.1 Myotis brandtii
GTTTAGAGGGAAGTTTGTTTCTCCCCCACATAAGCCAGTAACCTGATATTTCATAGAGTCTAAACTTTGGAAGTACATCTACTTCACCCTGTCCTGAACTAAGATTTATCAAGTTATCTAAAGAAACATTTTTGGGACTGGATGATTTTATCAATGAAATTTGGAACAATCTACTAATTTAGTTTCTGGATGTAAAGCTTTTATTTACCGTCCAAAGGTGGGAATAAAGAG
>NW_005232497.1:0-231 GCF_000412655.1 Myotis brandtii
ACGCTCTATCCACTGAGCCAAACCGGTTAAGGCAGCAAGACTAATTTTAAGTTGATAATTTTTATGGCCCACAAATGATGTTATAAATATGCAAATGGTCCTTAGCAGTAAAAAGGGTCCCCATCCCTGATATATAGTATCATGTCATATGCAAATAATGACAGTTTACCTCTCCCTTTTTAATTTTGATATATTTTATTTCTTCTTATCTGATAGTACTTCCTGTACTAT
>NW_005232498.1:0-231 GCF_000412655.1 Myotis brandtii
TTCATAAAGACTTCTGGGCCTCTCAGGAATGTGAAGATCAGATGAGAGAATGAAGAATAAAGAAAAAAATAATAATCACCTACCATGTTTCAGCACTTTACATTGTGACAGGCACTGTGCTAAGTGTTTGCATATCTTGTTTTTTTTTTTATTTCTAAAAATGGTTTTGTAGATCTACAGCAAAACTCCAAAATATGTCTAATTATCTTTAATTTCTCTTGTTCCAGTCTT
>NW_005232499.1:0-231 GCF_000412655.1 Myotis brandtii
AGTGCACACATTTTTGTGCACCGTGCCTCTAGTATGTCAAATAAAAGTATAGAGTTAGGAAACATAAGCATTAAAGAGGATTTAGAACTGCTGTCCAACTAACCACACATCCCAGGAATCCCATTTAAACTATTTCTGATGAATAAATAATCCAATTTTGGGGTGAATTGCCACCCTTCCATGCATCTCTAGTTCAATTTCTCATTTTCATTCATTTTATGTAAGAGGATC
>NW_005232500.1:0-231 GCF_000412655.1 Myotis brandtii
GCATAAAGTCATGACTGTTTTTCAAAGACTTATAGGGGTCTCCACAACCCGGACTCAGATCAGTGGGGAGTCAAGGGCCTCGGAATAAAGGAATTTAGACATTTTTTAATCCTCCTTGGATCCCTTCTTAGGCTCAGCTGTCTAGCCTTCTAAGTCCCCTTCCTACCTCTTGCTTCTCCCATCATCCCTTCCCCTGACCATAAAAGGTGCCTGAATTTTTGGCCCTTTTAA
>NW_005232501.1:0-231 GCF_000412655.1 Myotis brandtii
TCCACCCTGCCAGAAGGGAATAGCTCGCCAGCACATCCCCGTTCTCCTGTAAAGTTAACTGTGCGGCACTTTCATTGCTTCTTCCTTTTCTCTTATATTTATTTTTAATTCCTTACTACCCGTTTCTCCCAATTATAATGTAATTCTGAGGGCAGGGCCCTTCCCTCTTCGTCACCATTGATTTTTTTATTGTCGAGAGTAATGCCTAAAGACAGTACTCAGTCCATATCT
>NW_005232502.1:0-231 GCF_000412655.1 Myotis brandtii
AGCTTAAATGTTTTTTCATGAAATGGTGTTGAACCTTATCATATGTTTTTCTGTATCAATTGTGAGGATTGTGTGGTTTTTCCAACCTCATTCTGTTAGTGTAGTGTATATTACACTGATTTTCCTATTTTGAACTATCCTTGAATCCTAGGAATAAAACCCACTGGTCTTGGTATATAATCCTTGTAATGTGTTGTTAAATTCTGTTAGTATTTTGTTTAGAATTTTCGC
>NW_005232503.1:0-231 GCF_000412655.1 Myotis brandtii
TAGGCTGAAATGAAAAGCATCCAATGGAAAGATCTTTCATTGATCTCTCTACTCACTGCCCTTAGTCCACTCTCCCAACACTCCAGGAGGACCAGTGCTTACTTAGGTGGCCTAAGTATGGAAAAAACAAAACAAAACTGTCCCTTCCTCTGGTTGATACTTGAAGATTAGTCAGCAGAATGAGGGCTGGATTTGATCTGCTTGGCCCTCCATCAGGTAGGCCCTAACCTG
>NW_005232504.1:0-231 GCF_000412655.1 Myotis brandtii
TATTTTGTATAGAGTGTGCATAGAAGACACTCAATAACTTTCAATCCCACTTCACTTTCCCATTTTGAATCCTTTAGGATATTTGGCCTAGTTAATTAGCCCACAGATTTCTTACTGTAAGTAAATTGGGTTAAAAAAACTTCTTTTTACCAATATGGCCTTGTAGGCTTCTGTTCTGAGATTTCATCTCCCAAATTACCCTGTCCTGGACACAAACATGGTGTATTTCAT
>NW_005232505.1:0-231 GCF_000412655.1 Myotis brandtii
GTCTTAGAAGTTAGCAATCACATAATGGTAAAATTATTTTGGACATGTATTGATGTTGATTTTTTTAAAAATACTGTATCAATATAAAAAGCTGCTGCACAGCACAAGAAACCATCAACAAAATAAAAGGGCAACCAACCAAATAGAAGATATTTGTAAACAATACCTCAGATAATGGGTTAACACACAAAATATGTAAAAAACTCTTACAACCTAACAACAACACCCAAA
>NW_005232506.1:0-231 GCF_000412655.1 Myotis brandtii
GGTCGGTCAGCTTTGCTTTTCTCAGATCATTTTCGAACAGAGATGCTCACAGTCAGGGGTGTTGATGTAGACTGTGATGGCCAAAAAGTATCATGACCAAAGTCTCTAAAAGCCTGAAGCTACTTTCAAGGGACCTCTGAACACATCCTCACAGCAATTCACTAAAACTGCAACTGAGCCTGGCGGGTATAGCACAGTGATTGAGTGTAGACCTATGAACCAGGAGGTCAC
>NW_005232507.1:0-231 GCF_000412655.1 Myotis brandtii
ACCCCGTAGGACCTAGAGGTAAAGTAAAAAGAATGGGTGAGGAAGAGGGTGTTCCTTATGAGAGCAGTTAGGCAGAAAGTTCCTGAGCAAGGCAGTTTGGAAATTTAGGCAACTGTAAGTCCTTAGTGGGATATAAGTTTCATTTTCACAGTTCTGGAGCCTGGGAAATCCACAATCAACGTGCCAGTGGATTTGGTTTCCAGTGAGAGCTCTCTTATTTGCTTGCAGATG
>NW_005232508.1:0-231 GCF_000412655.1 Myotis brandtii
AAAGGCCAGAGTGGAAATTCCTGGGTGCCTAACAAGGGACAAAACTAGAGAAAACAAGTATTATAGGCTCGGACCTTACCCCCAAGGTGACCTTTCCTCCCTAGCATGTCCCTAATGATGCAGTTTAGACCCTTTGAACTTTTATATCATTAATCATGCAATTTAGACCCCCATTAGAAGAGGAATAAAGGGGCCAGAGAATAGAATCATACAACTCCCATACAAGCCCTT
>NW_005232509.1:0-231 GCF_000412655.1 Myotis brandtii
CACTAAATTTCTGGGCAATAGGACCAGTGCATACAGTGGACACTTTGTTTGTGAAATAATTTATAGAATGTTAACATAAACAAAACCTGGGACATCTTTGGTTAAAACCCTTCATTTTACTACTAGGGAAATATACTAATATTGTGTATTTTAATGCATTTGATCTTTAAAATTCATAATTTGTGTTATTACCAAGAGTTCCACACTACTTTTTGTGGACCCTAACCCCTA
>NW_005232510.1:0-231 GCF_000412655.1 Myotis brandtii
TCTGATAGAGTATGTATTTTTACTTACATATTTTGTTGATTTTATGTCTCATCCCACTAGAATGATGGCTATGCAAGAATGGAAAAAAAATTTTTTTGGGGGGGGGAGAGTCCATATTATTTTGTGTTTCCCTACAATGAGTAACAGTTGCTTCATAAATATCCTCTGAGTCAGTTAATATACCATAATTTTTTTATCAGTGTCTTTTGCTAAAGAACTTATAAAATTAAA
>NW_005232511.1:0-231 GCF_000412655.1 Myotis brandtii
TCTTTTCACACCTCCCAGTGCCCCGGCCCCGGCGCCTGATTCAGCGCTTAGTAATTAATTTGGCGTTTCAGAATGGTCACCGGGCTGGATAATGGGCGCATTCATCCCCCGGGCTAATCCGAACAGAGGTGGGAAGAAAGGCTTTCACAGACAGAAAATGCCATTCGCCGAGCGCTCAAAGGGGCTGTCACTCCCGGAATAAATCGCCGCCGCGCCCGCCGGCTTCTCTGG
>NW_005232512.1:0-231 GCF_000412655.1 Myotis brandtii
AGTACCAATGACAACTAGTTAATATGGAGATAGTGCTGATGTTGAAAATCATCACTTTGTAACCATCAAAGTAATTGTTATTTCACAGATGCATCATCAATAGATGCCAAAGCTTGGGGAAACATATTGGTAGTGAGCGTTCACAGATTTTTGCAGCTCTCCTTCTCAGCAGTTAATGGCACATTATTGTTTCGTGTCCATCATTGCCAGGTGTTTGTTTTTCCATCTACT
>NW_005232513.1:0-231 GCF_000412655.1 Myotis brandtii
CAGCAGCTTGAAGGTGAAGGGCAGTAAGTTGAAACTGTCAGGGACAGGGAGAGATGGAGAAGGAGCCTAGGGAAGCATGGAGAGTGGGAGGGAAGGGGAAGGCCTGGTGGCTCCACGCTTACTACGTGCCAGGCACCAAGTCAGGTGCTTCTGCAGTCATCCGTTCTCAATTAAAATGTGGGGAAACCCATGCCCAGAGAGGCTGGGGAGTGTGTCCATGGTTACACAGAG
>NW_005232514.1:0-231 GCF_000412655.1 Myotis brandtii
CGTGCCCTATACAAGTGTACCTTTTTATTTTCATTTTCTTATACCATACTTTTACCGTAACTTTTCTAAGTTTAGGTATGTTTAGATACACAAGTACTTAACATCCTATACAATAAAAGACAAATAAGCAAATTAACCGAACAACAGAACAACCGGTCACTATGATGTACACTGACCACCAGGGGGTGCACCGCCAGCCAGAAGCCGGGCTCATGGCTGGCAAGTGCAGCA
>NW_005232515.1:0-231 GCF_000412655.1 Myotis brandtii
GCGCTCTGTTAAACACTTTAAGGGCATGACGTCATAATAGTCCTTACATCAGCTTCTCTTTATCAGTCGCTCAACTTCTCAGATGACAGGGCCCAGGCTGGAGCTCATGGCTCGTCCTTGTGGAGGGCAGGGCTCAGGTCTCTGGTGCCGATGTCCTCCTTCAGACCACACACATGCCACCTGCCACCTCCTCAGGCGCTCCAGGCTGCACGGGTCCTTATTTTGGCATAA